>NC_133358.1:30865204-30990204 GCF_030506205.2 Paramisgurnus dabryanus | reverse complement strand
ATTAATATTGCATGTTTAGAGAATTTACCTGTCCAGCATTCTTCCGGCACGGTCTCTCAAGTTTCTCCCTCCAGTTTCGCACAGCTTTGACACCTGAATAGCACATGCCTATGTCAGTAATTGTACAGTATTGTATGCTTCAGTGTACAAATGTTTACCAACCTTAAAGGTTAATGCCCACTGACCTGCAAGTTTTCCCTCACTAACACAATAAAACTCTTTTTTCCAACAGACTGAAGGCCTGTCAGTTAAATCCATTATGGAAAATAGCTTTCCCCCACAATCTATCTCTGCATGCATAATTGTAAAGCACAACACTGCCTACATTACTGTAAGCAACACAGTAATAACTTAGCTAAGTTACTGCTGTTACTAAAAAGCAGCCTACAAATCACTCATGTAAATCTTCAGTGTAACGTTACATAGACTCATTTAACTCCACTATTTTATTACATTGCAGGTTGTACTGTTTAGGTTTTATAAAACATGGGTTACTTTACTACGTTATACTGTTAAGTTACCCGCAAGAATGTCGCGATTCCAACAACAAATAAAGTAAATCAATTTTAAACACATGTAAAATAAAATAATAAAGAAAACTTACAAGACCAAACAAGTGTGGTACATGCTTTCCTCGTGGCTGCTCGCTGATGTTGTTGCTTTTCAAAAAGCGGAAATCTTTCTCGTGAGATTTGGCCCCGTGTTTGTGTACTGCTGCCATCTAGCGGTTCGGAGTTGTAACTGGATTTTGTTTATCTTTGAAATACAAATAATGAATGTTATGCGTGACAGCAGATATTCAGATAAGATAAATAAAACCAAACATATTAATTTCACTGGTGTCTTTGCATGCCTGATAAAATATCATAATTCTTGCAAGTTATTTTGGCAAAAACAAAATTTTATTAAATTCAAGGTTATTTTGGGCTAAACATGGTTTGTTCGTAGTCGGTCTATTTATGAGCTAAATAGTGGTTATGTATGACGGTGCATAAAACACTTAAAGAAATTAAACATTGTAATCGCTGTTAACTTTGCTTACAATGACATACCATACATCTCACAAGTTATTTTGGCAAAAACCACATGTAATTAAATTAATGGTTATTTCTGGGCTAAACGTGGGTTATTCGTAGTCGGTCTATTTGTAAGCTAAATAGTGGCTAGTACAGACGGTGTATAAAACACTTTAAAGAAATGAAACAAAATACCTTAATCGCTTTGAACTTTGTTTACATGATTAAATATCATACATCTCACAAATCATTTTGGCAAAACAACATGTAATTAAATTAATGGTTATTTCTGGGCTAAACGTGGGTTATTCGTAGTCGGTCTATTTGTAAGCTAAATAGTGGCTAGTACAGACGGTGCATGAAACACTTTAAATAAATGAAACAAAATACATTAATTGCTTTGAACTTTGTTTACATTATTAAATATCATACATCTCACAAATAATTTTGGCAAAACAACATGTAATTAAATTCATGGTTATTTCTGGGGTAAACGTGGTTTATTCGTAGTCGGTCTATTTATGAGCTAAATTATGACTACGTACAGACGATGCATAAAACACTTTAAAGAAATGAAAAGAAATACCTTGTAATCGCTGTTAACTTTGCTTACATGATAAAATAGCATCCATCTCACAAATTATTTTGTCAAAAACCACATGTAACCAAATTAAAGTTTAATTGGGCTAGAAGTGGGCTAGGCACAGCCCGGCTATATCGGGTCTATACTGAAACGAGACGTTGAAATGACGGCTATTGCTTGCTGGGCTTCTATGATATATGATCTTAAACTTCTGTGAGGAAATTCATGTCTGCGTTGATGTTCAGTTCAGACTTGCAAATTAAAGAGATCATTTTCTTCACTTGGTTTTGGTGTCTAGGCTACATGATGGTCTTGTAATAATAATTAAGTAAAAGCCTATTTTCATTTTTAGACAATGCTTGTATTATATGCAAAAAATAAGCTTTTTATATCAATGACTATGCAAAGTTAATTATTAGAATTTGCTGTATTAGAGTTAATTCATGGTCATCTTAAATGTGTATTAATAAAAAACGTTTACACCATTAAATTACACATGGTAAGGTTATCAATAGTTATGCATGTGTTAGCCACAGATTGAAGATTGTAAACAGTTTATTTAATTTTAATTAACAGTTGAGTAAGTTTTGGCCCCGAGTTAGATGTTGATTAACACTAAACCAGTCTAAAAATCAGTCCAGTTTCCCCAGCTGTAAACCCATTGGCTGTTAAACTCTTTTTTTTTTCTTATAATAAACTGACATGTTGATAACACATTCAGTTTATTATTACATGAAGATCCATACTGTATGCATCTGTGAGTGTGGTGGTGCGTTGCGAATGCGCTGGGACGAGTTAGCATAAGGGTGAGAGGGAAAAATCAGAGTATACTCACTACAAAAATCTAGACTACACCACTGCTTACAATATACATATGACATGCTAAACCACATGAAACGTTTCTGAAATTATATTCTGTAAGCCAAGGCTTGTTTTATTTGTCAAAGAAAGGGAGACTGATTTCTAGATAACGTTATGTATTTAATGTTTTGAAAACTGTTGTGAACCTGTGCTTAAGTCAAGTTTTTATTACACTTAAACTGATAAATTATTTAACAAATAAATCTTGAAATGAGACTTACTGCTCTCAAATCCTGTTATGTCATTTGATGCTAAAGGGAATTTTTTGTTTTTAAGGTTTTAGGCTTATGATAATTTTAATAGACATCAGTGTCTGATTTATTAATGTCCTTTTATTAATTGATTGGTTAGCCAAGAGAGTTATTTCACATAATTTGAGTTTTGTGACAAAAATGATACGGCCATAATAAATCACAGTACTTTTGTACTTAAGTACATTTTGAGGCAGATACTTTTGTACTTTTACTCAAGTAAAAATTTTAAGCAAGTACTTCTACTTTTACTTGAGTAATATTTTACCCTGGGTATCTTTACTTTTACTCAAGTACACGATTTGTGTAATTCGTCCACCACTGTTATAAAGTATTCATCTTATACACAGACTATAGAGAGTTTGTCAGACTGCTATAGTTGTGTATTTATATATCTGTGGATGTGAGAAATAAATCTTGAATGTTGAATGTTAAAAACATTTCTTCATTTGATCTTCTCTAAATATTCAATATATTAATCTGACTTCTGAGATCAGACTCATTGTGAACTGTTGAATCTGATCAAAGCTCATTTCTTCATCCATCAGTTAAACTCATCAGCGTCTCATTTCAGAGAATAAAGAGTCAAAGAGTGAAACTGAGAGTTCAACTCATATTTGTATCTTCAGGATGAAGAGATTCAGTTCCTCTCAGAACAGAGCAGATGTTCATACACAAGAGTTTGAAAGATAAATATAAACTTCATCTGCAGATGTCTTCATGCTTCATTGAGTCAAGTTTATTTATAAACAAACACACGAGCCAATGATCAATATACTCATTGTTCAAATTCAAAAGAAATCACAAGACAAAGAAGCAATATTTAATATTTCTTTATTAAAGCAGACAGAATGAATAAAGCAGAGACACAGAGTGTTGTATGAATAGTTGTTTACTGTTGATGTGAGACATGAATGAGAAGAAGAGATGAGAAGAAGAGAGGATCTACTCAGAACACAGATCTTTCTTCACTTCTCCAGTGACTGTCTGACCTTCCCGACTGATCTCACAGATCACTGAGTCTCTGTTGATCCATTCTTGTTCAGTGAGAGTCAGACTGCTGCTCCAGCTGTACAGACCGCCGTCTTTCTGTAGGACTCCAGCTCTGTTCTCCTGAGATCCTGACATCTTCCCATTCACTTTCCAGCTCAGACTCCAGTCTGAAGGGAAACCATTGCTGGCCACACACATCACTGTTGCTGTCTTCTTGCTGGAAATCTCTTCACTGGACGGCGGCAGGACGATCACTTTAGGACGACTAACACCTGACATGCAGATACACAGAGAAAAAGATGAAGAAATTCAAAAGAAATCAAATAAATCCATAATAAAATATCTGTTTTTAATATCATGTCATCAGTTAATATCATTTACTCTGTTAATGCACTACACTTATTATAATACAAACACAGTAATAATAAAACAATATTTTATATGAATGTTTGCTTCTTGTGACTCAAGCAGCAGTAACAACAAGGTCATGAGTTTGAATCCCAAAATCTGTACAATATCTTGACTGCATTATAAATCACTTTATATTAAATCGTCTCAAAAATACATAAAAATGTCAAAATACCAGAATTTATTGTCAGTGGTGTTTGAATGTAAAATATGTTTAGTATGATTTTATTCTATCATAGTGAATCTTATAAAGGTTTGTAACAGAAGTTTGTGTAAATATTCAGTCGGGTCTCACTGCGCTTGCGCGGCGTTCTGTAATTAGCGTTTTAATCGCGGTTTCATCTCTTGTTGTTTTGTTATGCACTGACACTTTTATTTTTCAAAGCCACTCTGAAGATCTGATAAATCAACAAAGCAATATAAGTAACAATATAACAATAATCATTTATAAATCTTATAAAGTTACTTGTATCTCTTACAGTTTCTTGTTCGAGCGATGTTTTTAATTTCTTTATCTTGACTCATATGAGCTTGTAGTTATTTGTCAAGTTCACTTTAAAATTAATACTGACTTTATTTGCTTTGCGTCCGAAAACTCAAGGCAGTGACTCGTTGCCTCGCTGCCTCATGAGGAAATGACTTCGGACTCGGAGGCATGAAGGCAGCTCAGAGAAAGACTTTCGGACACACTTCAAAGGCAGCATGTTTGGAATATAAACAGAGAGCGCCTTTGTGATAACTAATCACATATTTGAAAACGCTTAGGTTACTCACGTAACCCCGGTTCCCTGAAATAACGGGAACGAAGCATTGCGTCAGTTAGCTGACGCTATGGGGGAAACTCCTGTTTACTCCGTGACTGAAGCCTATTGGTTAACGTCTGTACAAAGTACAGACCAATGACGTTTGAACCCGCGCGCGGGAGGAACGCGTCCTTATATAAGCGCGGTTCAATCGTCAGGAGCTCATTATATTCGACTGAAGCGCGCAGCCGAATAACACTCGCTGCGTAGACGTTTGTAGCACAACAAGAGACGCAATGCTTCGTTCCCGTTATTTCAGGGAACCGGGGTTACGTGAGTAACCTAAGCGTTCCCTTTCAATACGGTTCACTTCGCATTGCGTCAGTTAGCTGACGCTATGGGGGAACGTAATCCCATCACGCCGTGCATACAGAACGTACTGAAGTGCCTTACCGGAGAGACACTGCGTGTGGCCCTATACCCGGCATATTCACAGCTTTAAAAGCAAATGTGTAAGCACCATATAAATTGTTGACGCGCACACGGTGGGGTTTTAAACGCACCGGGGGCACATAACATAGCACAAGACGGCGAGGTACCGAGCGCGCCGCGGCTGTGCGAGATAAGTAAATTCAGAGTCACGTTGGTGAGCTCGCTGAGCGCACCGTGGTGTACACATAAAACGCATGAGCGTGCACGATTGAGCCGAGAGAACCTGCGCTCGTAGGGCAGGGACGTCTAAGCTGTACAATCTGACAACGTAGACGGCGAAGACCAGCCGGCCGCGTAGCAGATATCAAATAAAGATATAGATACCCCTGTAGACCAAGTTCATGAAGAAGCCAAACTCGCACAGAGTGGGCTCTATATAGGACATAGCTCATAGAGGGGCGTGAGCCAGTGCGATGGTTTCAACGATCCATCTAAATAACCACTGTTAGCAACAGACATACGTAGTGAGTGATCTGCGCAGCTCACGAACGGTCGATCTGACTATAATATGCGGCAGAACGGTTCGTAGCGTGGGATTATACAGATACCACAATAGTGTGAACCCAGGTGCACCCTCGAGCGCATCGGGATGCATATAGGTAGTATTATAGTGCACAGATCGGTGAGCTTTCCAAGCGCGCCGTAAATGTGTATTGACTATAAATTGCACGGGCACAGGTGAACACTTGAATACATCGTGAATGCATATAGATGAATCAGAGTGTCATAATGCACAGGCCGGCAAAATTCTCGAGCGCGCCGTCATGTGTTCTGATAATAAATTGTGCGCACACGGGTGAACTCTTCAGTGCACCGTGAATGCGTATAGATAAATCAGTGCACAGAACGCGCCGTGAATGTGTACAGATATGATTGATGAACGTAACGGTGGGCACCCAACGCACCGTGAACGTACACAGATGAACAACAATGTATGTGTCACAAAGCATAACACAGCTGTGTATACAGGTGAGCTTTCCCAAGCGCATCTTATTGTATACCAAAATGTTATAGCGTGTACATGTGAGCTTCTCTAAGCGCACGGTGGACGCATATAATTAAAAACCATATCGTGCATACAGGTGAGCTAATGGGCGCACCTTTAATGCAACAAACCTCAGTAGTGCGCGAAGCAGGGATGTCGAAGCTGTAAACTGACAACGTGGACGGCGGGGACCAGCCGGCCGTGTCACAATTGTCAAATGAGAAACCTCTAAGACCATGCCCATGCTCTAAGACAAGTGAGCATAATTGTCACGGGAGGTGATAACGTCAACGATCCATAAATAGCCTGTATTGACAGGTGCTCTAGTGAGTGATCTGTGACGCAGATGAACAGCTGATCGTCTGATGTACGTCAGACGTATGTGTCATACAGGACCTTGGACAGTTCCAGAGCGCTGTGCCTCGGGCACCGTCCGCATCTGAGAAATGACAGGCTTATGAATAAAGTGAATGGCCAGCCGTAAAAGCATGGTTCGCTGTTACCGCCGCCGTCCGCATCTGAGAGATGACAGGCTTGTGAATTAAATGAATGGTCGGTCGTAAAAGCGTGGTTCGCTGTTATCACGGCCACATAGATATAGGTAGGGGAGAGAGCCGCCGTGCCTCTGTAGTGAGGAGAAAAGTGTTCCACCGGCGATTCGCGGGGGGTTTTGACTTTCAAATGTCACTAGACAGAATGGATCAGACTTTGCATAAGGACGCCTCGTGAAAGGGGTCCTAGCAGCTTGTGTCAATGTGTCATAAGGCACGTAATGTAGGTCGTGTCCCACGGATGCCATCTCCGCACGCCCATCGTAATGGGTTAATATTGGTAGTTTAAGCATGAGATGCGTATCACTCTGATTGGACATAGCTTATAAAGCGATGCAATGAGTTTATAAAGGAGATGACTCGTCAGCTTGTTCAGGGGGCGAGATCTCAGTCTGGTTCGGTAAATAATGAAACCACCGTAGATTGCCCGACCGCATTATCACAATAACACGGTCGAGAGTGCTGCAGTGCTAAATCATCCTCTTAATGTACCGTATTCACAGTACAAGGTGATTTATATGAGACAAACGGCGTTCCACGCGCCGAAGGCTGATTGCCGTCGTAAAGCGTGTTCAACCCACAGCAAATGCTGGGCTAGCTCGTAATGACAGCACTTCATGCAGCCGTGTGTAACTTAAGCAAGCTTCCCGGCCGTCAGCTCGGGGCGGGACCTTTGCTTAGTCAAACTGAAGTGGACTTATGAACAGAATGCCACGATATTCAGCTTTCTGAGGCTCGTTAGAGGGGTACATGTGCCCGTCTTAAACGAGATGCCGCGCGCGTCTGACTGTGCGCGCGCTTTAAGCTTTGAAACTTATTGTGGCGGGTAGCAAGCTCACTTGAGGTTGATATTACCCTTAATATCTCCGAGTATTGGAGCGGAGGTGTGAGCGTCTTCGGATCCGCTAATATAAATCAGCTATATGGCCGAAAAACGTCATAAACCGCTTGGCTGTAAGCCTTTGAGTGGCCGTCCGGAGAGGGCGCGATTCAAACGCTTGGAGCCATGCAAAAGTCTGAGGCTGTCCTTCCTCTAGGAAGAGAGAATAACAGCCGTAAGACCGTGCTCGTTTGCGCCATCAGCATCGTAGCGGAGAAACTGAGGTGGGCTGCGAGCGAATTTGGCAGAAAGGTGTTAGAGACACCGTACAGTCGTGGGGTGTCAATACACAGTATATGGCCAAACCGGGGTTTTTCGGCTAGCGTCGATTAGAATTATGGACAGCGGGCCGTGTGTGCGTATTACTGAATGCTTGTCAGTAAGGCGATAAAGTGTTTAGAGACACCGTACAACCGTAGGTGTCAATACACAGTATAGTAAGCACGGAAATTACTCTTTTAGAGGAATTAAATACCGTTCGCCACTATAGTGAGGTCGCATAGCCGACAGTATTACACAGTATGTTTGGATAAACAGCACACAGAAAACATTTCAGGGCAGTCCAGCCGAGGCGCGACATAACCCCTTTTTTCCCCAGACAGTTTCGTTCTCTGTTGATGCAGCTGTGCTGCGGAGACCAGAGCTCAGCCGTTCAGGTGCACAAGCCTCAGTAGTGACGGTGACCGAACGGCTCACGGAGCAGAGCAGTATGTCTAGGTGGTTTAATGTCAGACTGAACCCATCGCAGAGAGGAAGTCTGCCGTGAGGCCCGCGGTTTTGCCGTTTATTAAAAGGGCAGAAAAACCGGGTATATATATAAGAATGTACCAATATTCAGCGCACTGATATAGGACGGGACTGAATAAAGGGAGGTATTCGGGCCTCAGAATATTATAAACAAATTCGTTCTGCCTCTGATTCCGTCTAAACCAGAGAGAAATTACCAGGCAGACGAGGAATGAGCTATCTGAAGTGAGATCAGTTCAGGCCAGTAAAGCTCTATAATAAGTGTTTTAGCGCTCCAATAGAGGCGTGTCCGCCTTATCGAGCAGACGAATGAGATCGTGCCACTCCAGGAGGGGAGGGGCATGAAGCTCTCTTATAATGAGTGTTCTTGGTGCTCCTATAGCGGCGAATCGGCCCTATCGAGCAGACGAATGAGATCGCGCCGCTCCAGGAGGGGAGGGGCATGAAGCTCTGTAATCGTTGAACACTGGACAGCTGCATTTAGAGGCAGCGAGCCGTAATACCGCGTGCTAGCTAAGCCGTTAAGAGACCTCACCACTGTGGGGAAAGGAGCGAGGGACTTCGCGAGCGTGGAGCACGAGTGGCTGTGCTATGACAGAGACAGGGGCAGACCGCCCGTGTTTGCTTGTCGTATGCATCTATCCAGGTCTACGGTTCCCCGCTTGTTCATCTCAACAAGAGAGGAACGGCAGAGGGGAGCAGCAACACAGACAGAACAGCCATGCGTCGTGACGGTATCACCCGATGCACTCGGGGGATTAATATATGTGCCAGAGATCTCGCCACTGAATGTGAGAGGAGCGAAGGGACTCTGTAAGCATCAACGGTTGCGGTGTGACAGAACACAGGGGGGGTTAGTCCGTGTGTGCTTGTCTATGCATCCATCTAGTCTCATGGCTCGCCGTGTGTTCATCCCGGCGAGAGAGGAACAGCAGGGGGAGCAGAGCACGAAACATGGATAAGACAACCAAAGCATAAGCGCGGTCCCGGCGTGGGAGGTGCCAGACCGGTAACGCGCTCGGAGGAAATTCATAGCAGAGAGGCTCACCGAGCCGCTGTGCTGGACGCTATTACAACAGCGCCTGCTCTTTTAGCGTATAGCTTTATATTAAAGATATTGATCTTACCGGGCGGCCGCAGGGGAGACCTCGTCAGGCGTGTGTCCGCTGCACAGGGCTTGTACCACGGCAAGCGAAGGCTATCTTCGGTTCTCGGCCGGAAAGCGGCAGGGGAAGACGCTAGACCTGGACTCTGCTATCTTCGGTTCTCAGCCGGAAAACGGCAGGGGAAGACGCTAGGCCTGGACTCCGCTGCAGGGCTTTTGTCAACGGCGAGGTAAGGCTTCTTCTTTTTCTTCGGAGCAGCGAGAGGTTCGCGCTGAAGGAGAAAATAATGAGCTCCTGACGATTGAACCGCGCTTATATAAGGACGCGTTCCTCCCGCGCGCGGGTTCAAACGTCATTGGTCTGTACTTTGTACAGACGTTAACCAATAGGCTTCAGTCACGGAGTAAACAGGAGTTTCCCCCATAGCGTCAGCTAACTGACGCAATGCGAAGTGAACCGTATTGAAAGGGAACTACAATACTAATTTCTCGCTAGAAATGCAATTAAAAGGTGTAAAAAGTGAAAAATCTACCTTTATTTACACTAAATTGGTGGTCCAGTCGCGTCTTTGGTCGCCATTTAATTTTTTCGACTCGACCGGGCTCAACCAATCACATTCTTATTGTACGCCCACGCATAGGAGACAGGAAGTAAACCAAACATTGAATTCGGACATGCCTTGATGCCTTCCTGCCTTGGAAAACTGCCTCAGAGGGCAGCGATTTAGAGTTTTCGGACGCAGACTTGGTCAGTACGGAGACTCAAGATGTCTTCTGTTAACACGTGTTTATATGAAGTGAATCTGCGCACCACATGACAAAAATTTAAGTAGCGCTGCTGTCAGACACTTTGGATCTTAAAATGTGTTAATAAAGACAAATAAATTAAGATTTGACCTTCTTCTTTAAATTCAGCAAATTTATCCTCAATACAAAATGACTTCAGTCTAGAAAAAAATCTCATAATATAATACGATTAATTTTAAAACCCATTAACTTGAAACGCAATAAGGTAAAGAATTTATTATCTCTATGCATGAAATATGTTATTTCAGTAAACTTGCCTTGCTTTAAAAATTTGTTTTATTTTAATTCTTATTTTTTTCTGGAAACTTACACATTTAATTCTGCATGATAATAATTTTAATTCTGAAGTGTTTGATTTTTCTTCTCGTGAGAATTTAAACAACATTATGTTTATATCACTAAATTACATGCAGTCTTCAAAAAAAAATCTTGATTTATATTCAAAATGCTCTTAATTAGAATTAGAAATAATAAATTTAAAAGAAATAAATGCTACATAATATAACTGCATGCTAAAAAACAAAGTTAGTATATAATTTTTGTACTTACTGCCGACGTCGAGTCTCGTGCCGGTGCCGAACGTCCACCACAGTGATAGAAACAAATCGAGCAGCTGTACAAAAACCTCTGAACGCTTCACTAACTCTGACTCTATAACAAACACATTGTAAGGTGCCACCCACTAGCCCAACGACGGATGAAAGTGGAGTGGGTGAAGGGGTCTCGTGTTCGTTCCTTCCTTAGCGCTTCTAGAAGAATAATTCCATATCATGATTAAATTAATTTCTTTGATCTCTGTGTTTATTAAATTATAATCTGACTCCAATTTAATATACTAAGAATTTTGTGCATTATTCCAATTATCTGTTGATCATAATTTAGATGTTTGATTATTTATAAATTCCCATAGTCTTAATTATTCGTTCATTAGGGACCCGATATCGCACAGGATATACGCCGGCCGTTTGCGTACATCTCACGGACACAAAATTGCCAGTTCTGATCTTAGTCAGAGGTTGCCGGGTAAACTAATATTTTTATGTCTGGCCGCCCCATGCTTGCTCCGATCATAAAAATAGTTACTTTAGTTTAGCGCTCATGCAACTTGCTAAGGCAGGTGATAAACATAAATCTGAGAGTCCTGGTGAATGTGCTACCTGCTCCATTCAACATCAAAACACCAGTGTGATAATATCATGACATACTTATTTTGCGGTAATATCAGACTCCTTCTAATCTACTGGAAATAATAATTTCTGAAAGAATTAAAATAAATCAATACAATTCCTGAAGAATTCAGATGAATCAAATGTAACAATTTATTATACCAGGCAGGTTTCAGCTTCAAACATAAATTAAACAATATCATACAGAATTTGATTCAATTCCAATTAATTAAAATGATCAACAGTTGCAAAAGTTACAAAGTCATACCTGGCAATAGACACTCTGGCTACAGAGTACTTCCATCATGAATATAATATACCCAAAATGGTGTAAGAAGATTCTGTTAAAGATTTCTCCCATAATGTTTGAATACACACACACAAAGTGTGGGGAAGTTTCTTGCTAAAGAATACTTCCATAATGTTTGAATACACACACCCAAAGTGTGGGGAAGATTCTTACTAAAGAATGCTTCCCAGAGTCTCTTGCCAAGCCACCTTATATACACAGAACGAGACAAAGAATAGTAACATCTCAAATCAGGATTTGGTTGGTCGGTTCTCGTGACCTGAAGAGGAGCACCAAATGGGACTGTTAACCATCTGTAATCTAGATCTCCTCATGAGTTGACACCCATCACAGGAGTACAGATTATGTCTTAAGATTTAAACTTTGATATACTTTCTCTTAGCATTATAGAAATTAGACCTTTTTAACCATCGCACCATGACCTTTAAAACAACACCAAACATGAAGATGAAACCTTTGTAGCATCACAACATATGATATACCCAATGTTACATGTGTTTAGTATATTTCCAGTAACCAAAACCTTAAAGGAGAAGAGAGAGGGGGTGAAATACAGATCAGTTCCTGTGTATCTGTGACCCCTGTGGAGAGAGACAACACGTCTCTCAAAAATAGACACAGAATGTGTTTTTTATTGTTTTATGGTCCAGCTCCAAAAACAAAACTTGTCCACCTGTCCTACAACATTTAACACAATGATTGAACTCTTTATGAATTGTGCTCTGATATGATCAAATATTTCTGAAAAGGTTTGAAATCTCTTTAATTACTCATCTTATTAAAACTGTATTTTATTAAATCATCATCTGATGAGTTTCTTCACTACAGAAGTTGTTTGGATGAAATGTTTCTCTCTGGATTCTGAATTAAAATTCTTATAGATGACAAAATCCATTAAAAAAGTTATAATGAGTGAAGACTCAACATGAGATCATTGTGTCAATGAACTGCACAAAATTGTATTAGTTGACTTAACTTTTTAGCTAAACAACAAAATACAGTTTTTTTCGATTGCTATTACACATTTTTCAATACTTTTAACAAGTTTCCAAAACTCTTAACGCAGCAACACAACTAAAACACACAACTTGCAAAATCATTAATTTCATGCTCAAAATCACACATTGTAAACTAAACTCTCACACTGTTTACAAAAACACTGTAAACATGTTTCAGAATCAACTAGTTATACCAGATCATCAACACATGTTCTCTTCCAACAGAAACATTTAGTCAGTCAATCATAACACAATGTCATAAAAACACAAACATAAGATGGAAAAACAAAAACGGCATTCATTTATGTGTCAGTCTGTCCTTATACAATAAAGAGTAGATTGTATTGAGTTTTGCACTGCAGTTTCTTTTGAAAACTTTATATTTTTGTTTAGTTGGGTTTAGTAAATGCATGCATTATCTTTGTTTTGCTGCAGAAATTCAAGACAAAAATGAATCATCCATTTTAGAATACGGTTTGTGAAAAAAGTAGACAGACAGAATTGGTGCAGTAAAGACTTTACAGTATTTACAACATGACATTACTGCAAGATAACAAACATATTCGATATTACAGTTTTTAACAATTGCTATGACACTTTTTTCAATACTTTTAACAAATTTTCTAAACTCTTAATGCAGCAACACACCTAAAACACACAACTGACAAAATAGTTCATTTTATCCTCAAAATCACACATTGTAAACTAAACTCTCACACTGTTTACAAAAACACTGTAAACATGTTTCAGAATTAACTAGTTATACCAGATCACCAACACGTGTTCTCTTCCAACAAAAACATTTAGTCAGTCAATCATAACACAATGTCATAAAAACACAAACATAAGATAGAAAAACAAAGCTGCATAAGTTTATGTGTCAGTCTGTCCTTATACAATAAAGAGTAGATTGTATTGATTATAGACTGAGTTTTGCACTGCAGTTTCTTTTGAAAACTTGGTTATATTTTTGTTTAGTTGGGTTTAGTAAATGCATGCATTATGTTTGTTTTGCTGCAGCAATTCAAGACAAAAATGAATCATTCATCTTAGAGTACAGTTTACAGTATAAAAAAGTAGACAGAATTGTTGCAGTAAAGACTTTACAGTATTTACAACAGGACATTACTGCAAGATAAAAAACATATTCAATATTACTTACATTTACAGTAAAAAAGTAAAAATAAACAAATACAAACAGAAAAAGCCACTGAAGAATAAAGCAAAAAAGAAAATATCATCATCTACTCTATTGCGTTTCTATTTGGCCACATGTTCTCATTCACATTACACCTGATATCTTCTCTGGCAAGGCATCTTGGATATAATCTTTTGCCATGTCTTGTCTTATCCACCTCTGACAGTGTTCAGGTGTAATGTCTGTGAATGCACCATCTATTGCATCCAGGTGGGACTTGAGGAAAACTGTCCTAGTGGTCTTCCGTTGACTTGTGCAGACATATATCTTTTTTTTGTGTGTTGCTCATATTGTTCCTTTTCCACACAAGATCGACCTAAAGAGGTTCTCCTTTACTCTATTGTATACCATACAGTCATGCAATTGAAAGAACCTGAGTGTCACCAGGTGACGATTTGTGAGGGCGGAACCAAAAGTATGAGAGATGGGTTCCGCCCGACGATGGTTCCGCCCGGACAACTGACTCCGAACACCGGAATTTCCGGGGTTTCCCCGAGGGCAAAATCAGGCCATATTATGCACAGGTGTGGGCGATTAATGCAGTGATTGCTGATAGGCCAATGAAGAGGGAAAGCAGAGTATAAAAAGACCTTTGAAAACTCAAACGGGGTGCTTTTTGGTGCGTTTTGATCGCTGCTGTGCAGGCCTGGGTATGTGCTGGAAACCGATCCCTTAGGGAAGGAAGCGGAAACTGCTGACGGTGAAACCAGAAGAATAGAGAGGAGAGGTGACTGGGTGAAGTTGACTTATTGAAACTACGTGACAGGATCAAGTAAACAGTGAGAGAACTACGGAGCATTGTGGGGATCTGAACACGTGAGTACAGTATACATCTTTGCAAGCGAAAATAAGGTGTACTCGAAGCGAGTTGTGAGTGTGCTAGTTTGGAACGGCCCTACGGGGAGGAAAACGTAGGCGAGCCGGCAGCTAGCATTGAAGACGAGCTGGAGATCTCTTCCCGGGGTTAAACCCTACTATACGTGAGTACCTCCACTATTGCCATACGGAGTATGGTTGATGCCAGTCTGTGTGTCTAATTAGTGTTTTGAGTTTTTCCGATCGAGTGGCCGGCCCCACTAGACGAGTGGCGGGTGGGTGAGCCGAGCGAGGCGTATTTGGCACGGTGAAGAGGTCTCACGACTACTACTACGATCCTTTCCTTTTCGTGCTGGAGATAGCGCCCATCGAATCCCCCTCCGAGAGACCTGGGTCGAGTTGGGCATCTCTTTGTGTCACGAAAACGTGTGAAGATTGCTGTGGGTCCTGAACTTTACTTTGTGGGTGTGTGCACTAAAACTTGCAGTGTGTGCTGTGTTGGTAAAAACAGGTGCCGCCCTCAGTCCAGAGTATCCGTGGGAGGTTACCAGCGCGTTGTGGTCAGACCAGCGCAAGGAGAGGTAACCAACAAAGTGGGACCCCGGTGTGTCAGCGGCCGCCCATACCGATCCCGAGCGAGGGCAGTGGGGGATTACACCTGGGAGACTGTGTGAGTAGAAAACGCTCGACACCTATTGTGTGGCCCCATGGTCATTATTTAGTGCAGTTGCATGCACATCCACCATTTTCATACGGAGCCTCTTCAAGAGTTCGCCCCTGTGCAGTACCCCCAGTACCAGAGAGGAGGGGGGAACTAGGGAAGCGTTCAGGCCCGTACGCATCGTACTCGGCGTCCCCTGTGTGCAACAGGCGCCCTGAAGATCCACTGCCCCCCTGGAAACGTGTTGGGTGAGATGACTCATAAACCTCTTACCTCTGTTTGAAATACCTTACCTGTGTGGTGTAACTTACCTCTGTCCCCCAGCACACTTTGAAGAGGAATGTGAAGTCCCAGTGTATTAAACCCCTTACCTCTGTCTGAAATACCTTACCTGTGTGGTGTAACTTACCTCTGTCCCCCAGCATGCCTTGAAGAGGAACGTGGAGTCCCAGTGTATACGAACCTCTTACCTCTGTCTGAAATACCTTACTTGTGTGGTGTAATTTACCTCTGTCCCCAGCATGCTTTGAAGAGGAATGTGAAGTCCCAGTGCATACGACCCTCTTACCTCTGTCTGAAATACCTTACCTGTGTGGTGTAACTTCCCTCTGTCCCTAGCACGCCCTGAAGAGGAATGTAAAGCCTCAGTTTATGCAACACCTTACCTCTGTCTGGACTACCTTACCTGCGGACGTAACCTACCTTTGTTCCCAGTACGGCCCGAAGAGGAATGCCAAGTTCCAGCTGGTAAAGAACCTACCTCTGTGTGAAGTTCTCACCCATGTTGCATGTCCCACTTCTGCTTTTAGTTCTGGCCGGGAGGAGGCCCGAGGAGTTCGCCAGTGACCTTAAGGGGCGAGAGAAGAAGCACACATCTCAGACCATTGACAGTAACAGGTACCGAAGAAATTATCAACCCAGCACTAATTTGTCTTTTCTGTTCTGCCTCAAGGAGAAGCGGAGGGCGCCACGGATAGTAGAGACCCTTCAGGAAAGGAGTCCTAGCCCCCGCTCTACTTGGAGTTGTCCTGGAGATCAGAAGAAGCTGCTTTTAACTGCCATTCCCCCTTTCCCCCTACCTTTTTAAATATTTAATAAAGTTGTATTTTAATTATAGTATACTTGTCTGTCTGGTCATTGGGGTGGTCTTGGGAACCTCCTCGAGGTGGAAACTAGGAAGGGGCGTGACCCTTTTAGCTATCTCGGGTCCGCTCCGACCTGTGACATGAGTGTGTTTCCTAGGTAGAATACGTTGTTTTTCAATCCCAATGGAATAAAATACAGGGGATATATTTATGTTTCAATTCATCATATAAACAGCTGTTTACTTTGACTATAAGTGAGGTTTAGCACATGATGTTATCTGTTTTGACATGCTGTGTGAAAGCATTTGTAAAGTTGACATTTACAGTTTTTTCCAATTGCTAACACACTAAAATGACATGAACAGCACAACTATTTAAACTGACACACAGAGCAACACCTCTTCTCAAGTCTCCAAAAGTCTAAACACATTTTCTGCTTTACACACATTTTGCAATTCACAATGGCACCTTTTAAATGCACTGAACACGGTTCTCTGCACAAGACACAACAATCTGACATAAAGTCACATGTTTGCCTTTTCAAAACATTCCAATTCAAAATGACACTACACAAACTAAATGGCCAATATATGTGCCACCTGCCCAAAAACATGAATGGTTAATTGTTAACACTTCAATCAGGATGTAAGCACTAGAAAAGACCACAGGAACGTCATTGGCCACATGAGCCATTATAGATGTTCCTGGCTAACGTGGTGGGAACATCACAATGTGTGCTGCCATCTCCAATATGGATGGTGTCCTCCACCGTCATGCCAACCTTGATACAACACAGCCCATATTCTCACATTTCTAGAAAGACTCCACAACATTCTCATACCATCAGAGTGTATGAATGATGTAGAACAAAGAAACCGGTATGTTGTAGTATGGCACAACGTGAGCTTTCATCGTGCAGCCCCAGTCCAAAACTGGTTTGCTGACTACCAAACATTTATCGTGCAACACCTCCCACCATACTCGCCATTTTTGAACCCCTTAGAAGAGTTATATGGAAGGTATATGACCAGCAGCCCTTTGTGCGCATACCTCTTTTGCAGGCTATGGAAGAGACATATGATGGGATTGATGTTGGGGCAATTTAGGGATGGATAAGCCGCTCAAGGCGCTTCTTCCCAGGTGTGATGTGAATGAGAAAATGTGGCCAAAAAGAAACGCAATAGATTAGATCAGATTTTCTTTTTTGCTTTATTCTTCAGTGGCTTTTTCTGTTTGTTTTTTTATTTTCACTTTATACTATAAATGGCAATAAAACTGAATATGTTTGTTATCTTGCAGTAATTTCCTGTTGTAAATACTGTAAAGTCTTTACTGCAGCAATTCTGTCTGTCTACTTTTTTTCATAAACTGTACTCTAAGATGAATGATTTTTTGTCTTGAATTTCTGCAGCAAAACAAACATAATGCATGGATTTACTAAACCCAACTAAACAAAAATATAACCAAGTTTTCAAAAGAAACTGCAGTGCAAAACTCAATACAATCTACTCTTTATTGTATAAGGACTGACACATAAAATAATGCAGTTTTTGTTTTTCCATCTTATGTTTGTGTTTTTATGACATTGTGTTATGATTGACTGACTAAATGTTTCTGTTGGAAGAGAACATGTGTTGGTGATTTGGCATAACAAGTTTTTTTCTGGGACATGTTTACAGTATTTTGGTAAACAGTGTGAGAGTTTAGTTTACAATGTGTGATTTTGAGCATGAAATTAATGATTTAGCAATTTGTGTGTTGTAGGTGTGTTG
Organism: Paramisgurnus dabryanus; assembly: GCF_030506205.2. NCBI lineage: Eukaryota > Metazoa > Chordata > Actinopteri > Cypriniformes > Cobitidae > Paramisgurnus > Paramisgurnus dabryanus. The sequence goes on along the minus strand of NC_133358.1, from coordinate 30,971,776 downwards.
CTGCGTTAAGAGTTTTGAAAACTTGTTAAAAGTATTGAAAAATGTGTAATAGCAATCGAAAAAACTGTAAATGAGACAAATGAGATGAATATAATAATTTAATAATATTGTTTTTTTCCAATAAAACTATGTAAAATTTCACTAAAGGGAAAACAAGAGCAAACTGTTCAATCTGTAGTTTCCCCTCAAAACTAAAAGTGTAAAAGAGTGAAAATATTAAATGAAATGAGTGTTTTTGTTAAAAGTTATCAGTCCTATTCCTAACATATGAAACCGATTGAGTTTATTAAAATGTTGTGTGTAGAGGAAGTGATTTTGAATAAAGAGAGGAAATGTTGAGAGGTTTAAAGTCTGGATGACTCTGTGATAAACTTCATGAGCTGTTTTACACACAACCATGACTTCATTCATCTTCATCTGGACACTGCTGATCTTTATTCAAGGTATATCATCATTATACTCTCTGATCATATTAGTTCATGTGATGATTTAAATGTAGATGTTATAACTGTGATGAATGTTTGTATCAGTTACAGATTGTCAAGCTGAGATCACAGTGAATCAATCTCCATCAGTGACGACTGTTAAAGTAGGAGAGAAAGTCACTCTGAACTGCAGGACAAACACAGATGTTTACTGTTGTTACAGCCTGGGTACTGCCAAATCCGGTTCTGTTATGAGTTGGTACTTACAGAAACCTGGAGAAGCTCCTAAACTCCTGATATATCTGACAAATGGCCTTCATTCTGGAACTTCATCAAGATTCAGTGGCAGTGGAGCTAAAAAAGATTTTACTCTGAGCATCAGTGAAGTTCAGACTGAAGATACAGGAGATTACTACTGTCAAAGTGAACACTGTTCTTATGGCAGCTGTGTGTTCACACAGTGATAAAGAGTCGTACAAAAACCTCCTTCAGTCAGACTGCACAGATACACCTGACAGATACTGCAGCTACACACACACACACGCACGCACGCACGCACGCACGCACGCACGCACGCACGCACACACACACACACACACACACATTCTGGTTTCCATGTTTTGTGGGGACATAGACGTAATGCATTTTATACCACACAAACTATATATTCTTACCTACCCCATTCCCCAACCCCAACCATCACAAAAAACTTTCTTCTACTTCACATTTTCAATAAACATCATTCTGTTTGATTTATAAGCTTGTTTCCTCATGGGACATCAAAATGTCCCCATAAGGTCACAAAAATACTGCTATTCCTATCTTTGTGGGGACAACACACACACAACTTTGGTTTAGCTGAAACAATAATCACTCATTGAGTTTTTCATTTCCAGCTGAATGTTGTGTTTTGAAGTGAAGACTATCAGTGAGTTCAGACAGAAATCTATGAGTGTCAGAGACGAGCGAGTGATCTCTCTGTTCAGTCTGATAAAATCACACACGAGTCTTCTGTAGTCTGATAACTAAAACTGAGAAACTCATGAGGAGCTTCTTCATTCAGACCATCAGACTCCTCAACATTTACATTTATAAAGTATTCATCTTATACACAGACTATAGAGAGTTTGTCAGATTTCACTGCTATAGTTGTGTATTTATATATCTGTGGATGTGAGAAATAAATCTTAAATGTTGAAGTGCAAGTTAAAAACATTTCTTCATTTGATCTTCTCTAAATATTCAATATATTAATCTGACTTCTGAGATCAGACTCATTGTGAAGTGTTGAATCTGATCAAAGCTCATTTCTTCATCCATCAGTTAAACTCATCAGCGTCTCATTTCAGAGAATAAAGTCAAAGAGTGAAACTGAGAGTTCAACTCATATTTGTATCTTCAGGATGAAGAGATTCAGTTCCTCTCAGAACAGAGCAGATGTTCAGACACAAGAGTTTGAAAGATAAATATAAACTTCATCTGCAGATGTCTTCATGCTTCATTGAGTCAAGTTTATTTATAAACAAACACACGAGCCAATGATCAATATACTCATTGTTCAAATTCAAAAGAAATCACAAGACAAAGAAGCAATATTTAATATTTCTTTATTGAAGTTGATGAAAAGCAGACAGAATGAATAAAGCAGACACAAACTGTTGATGTGAGACATGAATGAGAAGAAGAGATGAGAAGAAGAGAGGATCTACTCAGAACACAGATCTTTCTTCACTTCTCCAGTGACTGTCTGACCTTCCCGACTGATCTCACAGATCACTGAGTCTCTGTTGATCCATTCTTGTTCAGTGAGAGTCAGACTGCTGCTCCAGCTGTACAGACCGCCGTCTTTCTGTAGGACTCCAGCTCTGTTCTCCTGAGATCCTGACATCTTCCCATTCACTTTCCAGCTCAGACTCCAGTCTGAAGGGAAACCATTGCTGGCCACACACATCACTGTTGCTGTCTTCTTGCTGGAAATCTCTTCACTGGACGGCGACAGGACGATCACTTTAGGACGAGATACACCTGACATACAGAGATACACAGAGAAAAAGATGAAGAGATTAAGTGGCAAATTAAAAATGAGATTTAGATATCAAACATTGTTTCAAAGTTTTGCCTAAAATGATCGAGTTTATGTGTTTGTGTTCACTTCTTCAGTTTCATGCATTGCTCTCCGTTGCAACATTCAGTTTTAAAGGAAGGCTATTTGTTAAGAAAATCACTCCCCAAACATAATATAAAACTTATTAAAACAAACAATAAAGATTTAGAAACTACAAAATTCTATGATTTTTGTCCCATTAATGCTCTGTATTTAAAATTATATAAGTTATGAAATAACATTCTTGCATAAATATTTGATACCTTTATCTCAACTGTTAAATAATGACGATAAGAACAATAACGTAATTCATTGCCGATGATCAAATCACTTCAGATAAATGTGTCTGCTTATGCTGGATTTTTCAGTAGGGCAGCCACCATATTTTACAGATTATTTTCAATTCAATTGTGTCACACTAAAATAACACAACAGATCAATAGCACGAGTTTCTGTTTGAATTTGGCGTGAACTTTATACGCAGAATTTAACTTATGTGCATATGATACACACTGTTAACCCCTTAGTTATGTTTAGTTGTGTGTGTTAAGTGCGTATATCTACACGAAAAGTGTGTTTTATATTCACACCACAAACTGCACGCAAAATTTATTTTTGCCAAGCATGCAAAATACAAACATCCATTTTGTGTAAAGTGATGATTTTCCATTTGTTGTGTGTTGGAATATGAAGGACATTTGTAAAGGCACAAAATTGGTCTTGAGTCCTGAAAAATCATCAAAGCAACATCTACAATCCAAATACGTGACTATTTCACGTATGGACCAACGTGAAAATGACACGTTTTGCCCGCGTTTGAACGTGAGCATGTCACGTTTCCTTTTTGTGTCACTTTCACGTTTTGGTTACTCAACTTTTTTGTCCTATTTTCAAACCATTTTCGCTCCGGTTTAGGGTTAGATTTGGTGCTTTTGTTATATGTCACTTTAAGTATTTGTCACTTTAAGTATTGGTTTATATAAAAAAAAGATACAAGACTTATTATTTTATATTTTCTAAACTTTAACCAATTGTCCCTGACGTTGGGGTTAGAGTTTGTTTAGGTAAGGATGTCATTTTATGTAAATCTAACCCTAAACCGAAGCGACAATGGTAAGAAATTAGGACAACAAAGTTGAGTAACCAAAACGTGAAAGTGACAAAAAAAGGAAATGTGACATGCTCACGTTAAAACGCGGCAAAACGTGTCATTTTCACGTTGGTCCATACGTGAAATAGTCACGTATTTGTGTGATATAGGGTTGCAAATCTTTGTGCCTCTTAATGATTTCTTGTTCTTCTGAGTGATATTTTCAATTTCTCGCTTTAATTTAAGACATCTGAGTTTAGTTATTCATTAAGTATTGAGTTAATCTTTAAATTAATACTTAATTCCTCCGAATGGTTTATCATCCAAACTGAAGCAAAATCTTCCTTTAACTCTTGTTTTATATACTGTAAAGCGACTTGTGACACGACAAACCTGAAAGTAGTGCTTGCTGTCAGATACCTGATGAGCACAAAAAGAAAAAGGGCGAAAAAAAAACATATTTCGACTTTTACAACATTATTTTAATTATCGAGGTGTAAATAAAAAAAACGTATCTCTGCCTTTTTAATACATTACATATAGAGCAACACATAGTCTACAAAAGAAATTCATATTAAATACTCAAAACACCCTGACTGAGAATTAAAACAAAGTAATAAATAAAAAGAAGGAATTTAATTATTAAAAAGCAATTGCAAGGAAATATTAAGATATTTTTGTACTTACTGCCGACGTCGAGTCTCGTGCCGGTGCCGAACGTCCACCACAGTGATAGAAACAAACTGAGCAGCTGTACAAAAACCTCTGAACGCTTCACTAACTCTGACTCTATAACAAACACATTTAACACAACACAAATTAACAACGCTTTAATTATTTTATTAGTTTTTTAATGACACTATACAAAAAGAACAGAATTTCTAAAAGTAAATGTTTGTTGTAATCAAACCTCTGAATTTTAAATAGTCAGTGATAAACTGAATGAAAGATTGAATCAAAGATGAGTTAAGGTTTTCAGTCTGTAGGTCATCAGGTAACTGACTGCAAGACTTGTTAGTGTTTAATGTTCATTTATCTTTGAGATTTAGTCGAGTTTCTGTTTCTTCTTTGAGTTTTTTTTACCATCATTCAGAAAAGTGCTGCTTGTTTATAGACAATACGTGACATGAAGAAAATCATGATGTGTGTTAATTCACACAATGAGCAATAACTCTGCTAATGTCAGTACTGAGATCAGTCTTTTCTTACTTGCTCATCATGTGCTATGTAATAATAAATATGTAAGGAAAAGAAGGAATTTTACGTGACTAAATCAGGAAGATTCAATTAAAGATGTCAGCCTTTAAAAGTACTTAATGTTTTAGTAACAAAAGTAAACATCACATATTTTTATAGTGTAATTTAACTTTGTTTAGTAAACTTAAGTACTTATTTGGTCATTTAAATCAAATAAATTTTACTTAATTATACAAGTGTGAAATTTACTTGAAAAACCTGAGTGCAAAAACTTGCAAAACAAAAATCGAGTACATTTTACTTGTTATTTTTTCAGTGTAATTCCAATTAGAGTTTAACAAGAGACACAAAACCTTCGTAAAATGCCCATATATACACTGCAAGTATTTTAATTAAATCAGATCAGATCTCATCTCTATGTACTGTTTATGAATATCTGAAAGATAAAAAATAAATGCTGGTCATAAGAGTAGACAGATAAAAAACTTTAAAACAATCAATATTCCAGCACAAATGTGTCTTGTGAATGTAATGATCAGGGCCCGGTTCCTCGATAACGTTCACTCTTAGCGCGCTAAGAAGACTCAAAAAGATATATCTTACCAAAGTTGTTTATGTTCCTAAGTGTGTTCCCCGAAGTGTCTCTTAGTAAGCTTCTTAACACGCTGCCTCTAAGTTGGACCTAAAGATGCCGCTGTCCCAAGTGAAGGTGCTGAATTATTTGAGTTGATCACTCAGGGATTGATTTTCCACTTCACGTGAATGGAACATTACTCAAATTATTCCAGTAACATTTATTTTAACATAGTTTAGTTATCCCTAAAATATAGACTATTAATTAAATTATCAAAATGTCAGTAATACGGGTAGACGAACCGGGTATCCCTCGCTATTTATCCAATAAAAATCATCAATACAAAACAACCTATCTACAATAAACACAGAGAGTTAGATAGAGAATATGGTCTGAGAAGATCCAGCAGCTCCATAATGGGTTGTCTTGGGAGGCAATTTTTGTAATTTAGCCACGTCAGGCAAATTGTCAAAAGGTTTTAAGTGTTACAGAATAAAAAAATGGCATGGACTAAACGGTTACAGGGTTACCGGTGTTGTGTGGAAGTCTGTTCCCCCTATGTTTCCCTTTAGTGTAGTGTTTTATCGCGTTTTTATCACATTATACGTTTATTCTTTACATACATTGAACGTTTTAATGGCTACTGAGATGTGTGTGCATTTATGTAATGTATCTTGACTGTTCTTGATTGTAAGTCAATTATTTTTACAGTATGAATCATATTATATGTATAATATATATTTATTATGTATGGAAACATAACAGTTTTAAAACAAACAGTAGAGAGAGAAAAAAGGAAAAAGACAGGCTATATGTTAAAAGATATAAAACTGTCAAATATGAAATATTTAATAAATTGTATAATGGAATACAAGATATTATTGCTTTTTAGTATAACCAATTCAAATATTTAATCTTTCTAAATAAATTATAAATGTAAACGCTAGGGAACAGACTTTGATGGGACAAACACCGGCGCCGTCTTTGATTCATTAGTTCTAATACCAAATAAAGTCAACTTCATAAATAGCCCTGTATCCATTGCAAACATATTTTATTTTTAAATCTTAAAATGTCCATAACATAAAATCATTTTCAGCATACCATAGTTTGACTTGTACTGCGCTTTGCTGATTTCTAAAGACTGCGGCGATAGCGTTTTGCGCTCAAACAACGCTAAGAGAGAGCTTACTAATGGTCCAGACCAACCTTACGAAAGTGTGACTTACAGAAGATATACTTGGCGTACGAACGTTTTGGGAACCGTGCCATAGAGTTAAGAGAGAGGTTAAGGAATAGGTTAAGAACTACTTATAGCGATAGGAACGTTTTGGGGAACCGGGCCCTGATTAATATAATGAACACTTCATTCATATCTTACACATCTCTTTAAGTCAGATTTCTGCTGCATTGAGCAAGAAGATTTTCATAAAGGGTTTGCATATCAGATGAGATGCTTCAGATCTCTGAGAGTTTATAATGCTGTGAGTTTAACACTTCATAACTCAACACAACACACAAAACTAAACATCAACAATGACCTTCACCATCATCTTCATCTGGATACTCTTATTCTCTATACCAGGTAGATTTTTAATTAAATACATTTACCTTATTTATAAAATGTAAATATATTTAATATAATATTATCTTTCAGGATGTAAATCACAGTACACAGTAACTCAAAGTCCTTCAGTGAAAACTGCAGCACCAGGAGACTCTGTTAATCTGAATTGTAAAGTCAGTTCTCCTCCAGACTGTAGTCCACCCTGTCTGTCCTGGTACTTACAGAAACCTGGAGAAGCTCCTAAACTCCTGATAAAATATACAAACAACCGCCAGTCTGGAACTCCATCAAGATTCAGTGGCAGAGGATCAAACACAGATTTTACTCTGAGAATCAGTGAAGTTCAGCCTGAAGATACAGGAGATTATTACTGTATGAGTGTTCACTGTCCTCGCAGCTGTGTGTTCACACAGTGATAAAGAGTCGTACAAAAACCTCCTTCAGTCAGACTGAACAGATAAACACACACACACACACACACACACACACACACACACACACACACACACACACACACACACACACAGTTGATGTAATGTAAAGATGTAATGACTTTAATACTGTATACAAACTGTATATTTTATGCCCTAACCAGGTTAAAGGGACTTTTCATCGGTAGCAACATTAATCTTTATTGAAAGTGGGTCATATTTGTAGTCGAAATGTAACAAATTTATAATTTTGTGCCTATTTGATCGAGAAAAGACAGAACGTGACTTTAGAGCACATTTGTATGGAAAACTACAACTCCCACAATGCACATCTATGCAAGCCACTCCCATTAATCGAAACACCGCTCAGATATGCTATGGTGTACATAAATGCCACGTTAGTATAACAAAGAAAATAGAAACACTCTCTTTATAGTCAGACGTCTGTTTATCCCTGCAGGCTTTGGCTGTCGCTTCAAGTTTAGGATTCTAAAATATGTTTCCAGGACACCGCTGTCCATATACGGTACAAAGCTTGAGTAGGAGCAAGCTTCATTCAGTTTCTGATTTATTTTTGAGAGTGCTTGGCCAAACATATATATTTCAAAGAAGAAAATGCCGCATCCTGCACACAAACGCGTCCACCGCACCATATGTAAACTCGTAAGCCGAAACACGTCTGTGAAAAACTCGCGCATAGTACCTCTCTTGCCCGGGAACATTCACCAAACAAACGTCCATATCCTGATCTGATGCGGAAATGTTAAACAGAAAGCACACAGCGAGAGTACAGCCACTACTAGTCCGTCCAAGCTCGAGCCAGTCCGGGCTTCTCTACGCAGCCGAAGCCAAGGCTCCGGCCTACTCCTCGGCTTCTGTTCCTCCATCTGCCTCAGCTCTTTGCTGTATTCTGGCTCATAAAGGTGCAATGAATAGCAGATTAGAGCATCACGCTTGCGAAATCACCTTCTTCTATATCATATCGATTACCTTCCGCTATTATTGTAACATGAAGTCTTGCTCGCTCCACAACGTTTGTTAGCTTAGCTTAGCATAAAGATTTTTCAAAAGCCCCCACCTTGGAAAAATGAGGAATGAGTGCCTGAAGTCTTTCACCGTCGACAAAGATACAGCAATTCCTTCTTTCAATGACGAAAAATAACGATTTTTACATCATTGAAAGTTTGTGACGTCACGCTGAACAGATCGTGCATCGTAGCTCCGTCGAGTTCATCATCTAAAAGCTTTTTTTTTACCATCTTATTCCTATTTATATAATATAACTTATTAGTTTTACATAGGAATACTTTACCGTGACGATTATTGAGCAGTACTACCACGTGAAACTATTTATCACTAATAAACACCCAGTGTTGTTAGCATATAGCCCGCTAGCATCCACACGGTGGAGGCTGAAGCTAGCATTTTCCGATCTAATGGCGGATTCATCTGATATATGCTTTTCTGACCTATCCTCACCTGAGCGGGAAGCTGTGGATGAGTTGTTTCCCGGTTTTAGCAGATCCAAGGCGAGGTACAGCGCCCACTTCAGCCTGCCTTCCGACGTCCACAAGCGAGCAACAAACATGCATTCCACGCGATGCAGCTTCACGGACCGTGAACGACATGAAAGCGATCGGGAAGCTGTGGAGGAACCGCTGCCCGGCCTTCGTAGATTCGGCAAGCCAAACATCACCCTGGCCCCAGACGTTCGCAGGCGACCGAGGCATGTCACAACCGAACACCCCACGCGATGCAGCTCCGGGGACCGCGTTCGGGTAAACGAAGACGCCATCGCCCAGCATGAAAGCGGTAAGACTCCGCTTGTTATTGTAACATGTACTACTTGCCACATGTATAGTTTAGCTTCTGCTGTTAGCATAGAGGGGTTTACATGCACTAAGTGTATTGAAGTATTAAGGTTAACTGAGAAGGTTGCTGAACTAGAATCGCGCATCCGAACGCTAGTTGAGGATAGCAAAACCGCTAATGTTACTGTCGCAAATAATCTATCGAGCGAAAAGACTAATGGCTCGGTTCCGACATCAGATGCTAATATAAATATTACAAATACTGTATCGAGCGCGCATAGTGTTTATCAAAATACACATGGCTCGGTTCCGTCATCAGAGTCAAGTCGGCGGTCAAACTGGGTGACTGTTAGGCGGCATAGTCATATAAGGCGTCCTTCTAAGACCCATAACGTAACGACAATTTCTAACAGATTCGATCCCCTAAGGAGTATACCAGCTGAAACACCTTTTAAAAGTGCCCTGGTCATTGGAGATTCTATACTCAGGAACACTAACATTGAGGCACCAAACACCATAGTCGACTGTATACCGGGAGCCAGAACGTCTGACATTAGATCCAAACTTAAAGTGCTGGCTAATGCTAAGCGGAAGTTTTCTAAGATTGTTATTCACGCCGGCACGAATGACACTAGGCTCCGCCAGTCGGAAATCACCAAAGATAATATTAAGGAGATGTGTGAAATTGCAAAAACAATGTCAGACAATGTAATATGCTCTGGTCCCCTCCCCGCCTACCGGGGAGATGAAACACATAGTAGATTAGTGTCTCTCAATGGATGGATGTCAAAGTGGTGCCCTCAGCATAACGTAGGGTTTATAGACAATTGGAAGCATTTCTGGGGAAGACCATTTCTCCTAACCCGAGATGGCCTTCATCCGTCATCGGAAGGAAGTGCTATACTCACTAAAAATCTGATCAATAGTCTTAATTCTGATATAGTATGACTATCCAGGGCCCAGGTCAGGAAACAGACGGATCGGCTTAACCGTCCATCTGTTAGCTGCCGTGATATGTCAAGACCACTTATATCCCAGCACTTCGAGTCAATCTTACCGAAATATCAGCACATTTCAACTGTATCTGTTCCCCGAACAAATAAATACAGGGCACCGCTTGTTACATCTGGTACAAATCTGATTCAAATAAAATTAGAAAACAATACATTAACAGATGAATCTCGAATCTTAAAATTCGGCCTTCTTAACATTAGATCGCTTACCAATAAAGAACCTATTGTCAATGAAATAATTACAGACCAAAACTTAGATGTACTCTGTTTAACAGAAACCTGGCTTAAAGCAGACGACTACATTAGTTTAAATGAATCCACCCCACAAGACTATTATTATAAACACGAACCTCGATTAAAGGGGAGAGGGGGTGGTGTAGCTACAATATACAACACAATGTTTAAAGTAAACCAAAAATCTGAGCTAAAATTTAAATCATTTGAAGTAATGTTGTTAAATATGGAAATAACTGATCGTAACCACAAACAGCTTTCTTTTGCTTTAGCGACAATCTATAGACCACCGGGCCACCATGCAGATTTCCTTAATGAAATAGCAGATTTCCTATCTGAGCTTGTAGTCACTGTAGATAAAGCTCTTATTGTTGGTGATTTTAATGTCCATGTGGACAACCCAAAAGACGCATTAGGACGTGCGTTTATAGATGTTCTAAATTCTCTCAATATTAGACAAAACGTGACAGGGCCAACGCATACTCGTAATCACACATTAGACTTAATTCTGTCACTCGGACTCAATATTAATGACGTCGAAATATCACCTCAGAGTGATGCAGTTTCTGACCATTACCTTGTGTCATACACTGTACTTCTAGATAGGATCACTCAATCTACAACATGCTACCGACTAGCCAGAACAATAATTTCCACCACTAAAGATAGCTTTATTAGCACTCTTCCAGACCTGTCCCAAATGAAACATGTAGCAGATAACTGTGACGATCTAGATATTGAAATAGAAAACCTAAACAATGTCTGTTCTAACACATTGGATGCCGTTGCTCCCATTCGAAAAAAGAGATTCAAAGAAAAACCGCCAGCTCCATGGTATGACCATCACACAGCAGCTCTTAAAAAGGCAGCTAGAAAAATGGAAAGAAATTATAGAAGCACAAAGTTAGAAGTATGGCGCGCAGCATGGAAACAGAGTGTTAAACACTACAGACAGGCTATTAAAACCGCCAGATCTACATATCTTAGCAAGCTTATAAATGAGAATCATAATAACCCTCGTTTCCTCTTTAGCACAGTTGCGAAACTGACTAGAAACAAAGAACAAACAGAAACCAATAGTAAACTTCAACACAACAGTAACGACTTCATGAACTTCTTTTCTAACAAAATTTCGGCTATTAGGGAAAACATCGTAGCTACCCAGGCAGCCACCACTCTACCCATTAGTTCACTTAACACTAGACTACCATACGAACATCTTGATTCATTTAAACCTACTACAATAGATGAGCTCTCTAAACTAGTCACATCATCCAAATCATCGTCCTGTATATTAGACCCCGTTCCCACAAAACTACTTAAAGAAGTATTCCCTGTAGTGTCAACCCCGGTTCTAAATATCTTTAACTCATCGCTAGAAATAGGATACGTTCCAACAGCTTTCAAACTAGCAGTTATTAAACCGCTGATTAAAAAACCACAGCTTGACCAAGGAGAACTTAATAACTTTAGACCAATCTCAAATCTCCATTTTCTTTCGAAAATATTAGAAAAGGTAGTGGCAAGCCAGTTACGCACATTCTTGACAAATAATAGTACATATGAAAAGTTCCAATCAGGATTCAGGCCCCACCATAGCACAGAGACAGCGTTGCTTAGAGTTACAAATGACCTCCTATTAACATCCGATCGTGGTGAAATCTCAATTCTTATATTACTAGACCTTAGTGCAGCATTTGACACAATAGACCACAGAATCCTACTCAATAGACTAGAAAACTATGTTGGTATCAGTGGTCAGGCGCTAGCCTGGTTTAGGTCATATCTAACCAATCGCTATCACTTTGTTTATGTAAATGAGGAAGAGTCATATCACTCCCTGGTTAAATACGGTGTACCGCAGGGATCAGTTTTAGGTCCTATCCTGTTCTCGTTATACATGTTACCCCTAGGAGACATTATCAGGAAACATAACATAAGTTTTCACTGCTATGCGGATGATACCCAGCTTTACATCTCCTCGCATCCCAGCGAAACACACACGTTTTCTAAACTAAAAGACTGCATTAGCGATGTTAGTGACTGGATGGCACATAACTTTCTTAAGCTCAACTCCAATAAGACAGAGGTACTTATTATTGAACCAAATCGCTACAAACATAATATGTCAGATTACAAATTGCACATAGATGGCTGTACTGTGGTGCCATCTTCCACGGTTAGGAACTTAGGTGTGATGTTCGACAGCAACTTATCCTTTGATAGTCATATCGCCAACGTCTGCCGCACAGCATTCTTCCATCTTAGAAATATCTCAAAAATACGCCATATACTGTCTACATCTGACGCAGAGAAGCTTATTCATGCTTTTATGACCTCTAGAATAGACTATTGTAACTCGCTACTCGGGGGATGCCATTCAAATCAGGTCAACAAGCTTCAGCTAGTTCAAAACGCTTCTGCAAGGGTACTTACTCGATCTAAGAAGTATGACCACATAAGCCCAATTCTGGCATCTTTACACTGGCTACCAGTTAAATATCGCATCCAATTTAAAATATCATTAATCACCTACAAAGCTTTAAATGGCTTAGCACCCTCATATCTTAGAGAATTACTATCAGAATACAATCCATCACGCACACTACGGTCGCAAAATTCTGGCCTATTGATTATCCCTAGACTATCAAAAGTGTCTAAAAGTGGAAGATCCTTTTCCTACTTAGCCCCTAAGCTCTGGAATGATTTACCAACCGATGTCCGAGAATCAGACACAGTCGATCATTTTAAATCTAGACTTAAAACTTTTCTCTTCAACAAAGCATTCGCATAATTTGTCTAGTAAAGGTTCTTAACTCGCAATAGTTATTTTCACGGAACAAAGCACTCACGGTCATAACACAGACCAACCAAATAAATAAATAAAAACCTTTTCTGCATGAACACTTAAAATGAATTGCATTAAATAGTTTGCCACCGTTTGCCACTGAACCTGCATTAACGACGACAGTGGGGCTTCCGGCCTTAGTCAAACGGTTTGGCACGTATGGTCTGGTTGCGATTTTGGTGCTTTCGTGTGTCTTGTGAATAGTATGCCATACAGACCCGTTTGCCACTGAACCTGCATTAACGACGACAGTGGGGCCTCCAGCCTTAGTCAAACGGGTTGGTATGTATGGTCGGGTTGCGTTTTTCGCGCTTTCGTGTGTCTTGTGAATAGTATGCCATACATACCCGTTTGCCACTGAACCTGCATTAACGACGACAGTGGGGCCTCCAGCCTTAGTCAAACGGGTTGGCACGTATGGTCGGGTTGCGATTTTGGCGCTATCGTAAGTCTTATGAATAGTATGCCATACAGACCCGTTTGCCACTGAACCTGCATTAACGACGACAGTGGGGCCTCCAGCCTTAGTCAAACGGGTTGGTATGTATGGTCGGGTTGCGTTTTTCGCGCTTTCGTGTGTCTTGTGAATAGTATGCCATACAGACCCGTTTGCCACTGAACCTGCATTAACGACGACAGTGGGGCCTCAAGCCTTAGTCAAACGGGTTGGTATGTATGGTCGGGTTGCGATTTTGGCGCTATCGTAAGTCTTATGAATAGTATGCCATACAGACCCGTTTGCCACTGAACCTGCATTAACGACGACAGTGGGGCTTCCGGCCTTAGTCAAACGGGTTAGCACGTATGGTCGGGTTGCGATGTTTTTGGCGTTTTCTCCTGGTCCTGTAAATGGTATACAATATAGACCCGTTTGCCACTGAACCTGCATTAACGACGACAGTGGGGCTTTAGGCCTTAGTCAAACGGGTCGTCAGGTTTCATTTTCTCTTAAAGATCGGAAGGTGACCCTTATTTACCATATATACCCTCGCATTTGGCCCCCAATTTGCTAAATCCTCAACTGTGGATAACATAATTATGCCGCAATATTTAGTCTGTCTGGAACTAAGCTGAGTTAAACCACATCACTGTGTGACACTTCAATACATATGAACGGCCGCTACGCTAATACGATTTTGTTTTTCTCTCCCTGTCTCGTCCTCGACCCGAGGACGAGACAAACAGACCCAGTCCCGGTAGATGTGAAAGTCGGCACACCTCTGATCTACTGGCTGTCCTTCAACGTTATGCCCAGCTGATACCTGACCAACGATCACCGGCAGAACCGCTTAATCTCCGCTAAATCTCCATTTCCGTTCTCCCAAGGGTTTTTCCCTCCTAGGACTTATTTTTCCTCGGATAAAAGCCCGGGGTTTTTTTTTCTCCTAGGGGGTTTTTCACCCCGGGGAGGCAGCCTTTTTGGGCTTTACCTAGCTTCCTCTTCTATACGTTGCTTTAGTAATACGTGCAATTATAATATTGAGTCATAGCCGCAGCAAATTTAACTGCTCATGCTATCATGTATTCTGTTGTGCTATCTGTCGTTTTCTGTGCTTTTCACTGCTTCTATTTATGTAAAGCTGCTTTGAAACAATTGACTTTTGTGAAAAGCGCTATATAAATAAAATTGAATTGAATTGAATTGAACACTGAAATCTGTATTTCTCCCGCCTCCTGGGAAACTGAGGGAATGATGCACGACCATTCAAAAACATGACTGGGGTTCTAACGATACAAAGCTTAATGCAAATTGGTGAAGTGTCCCTTAAAAGTCAATATGTGATGTATTGAGTCATAAGTCTTATTCATAAGAGATATAATTTATCTTGTTTTATACAGACTTTAGTATTAAAAGAGAGTATAGGGTTTCTGTTTGGGTGCAAAACCAGTCCTGCTTTAGTCAATTAATAGAAAGTTCCCTTGAAATCTTTAATAACATCAGAAAAAAATAAAATGAGAAGAAGTGAAAGTGTTCAGGTTCACATCATTTAAACAAACAGTAAATGTGAGATGTAAAAAACATATTTGCATTGATAGTGTTGAGTGATTCTGATCCTCTCAGCTCTGTCTCATGTTAACATCTTCAAACCACATCAACTTTAGTTTAATTTTATCTGGAAATGTGCTCTCTATTTATAAAACTTCAACAAATGACTTATAATGAAAATCACTTGAACACAAATGTAACGTCTTCAAAATCTTTATTGAATGTAACAGCAAACACAAGAGATGTTGTGAGAGTTATAAAAGTGTAAATGATCAGATGTGTATCAGTATGAGTCTGACACAGATCATCAGATATATGAGAGATCTTCAGCTGGACAAACATCAACACTCAGATCTCCTAACAGCGACTCTTACGCATGGAGACCTCGTGAAGAGTTTCATCATGTGTCACTCTGCAGACGAACACCTCCGCCTCGTCCCAGAGTGCTTTACTGAGGGTCAGGACACTTTTACGGCTGTATCGGCCGTCCTGCTCGCTCTCGGCACTGGTCTGAATCCCGTCAGTGACCTCTGACCCATCCAGTGTCCAGCTCACCAGCGCCCCCTGTGGAGAGTAAGAGTTGAGCAAGCACTTTGCATTATCATCACATGCTTCAGTGCTCTGAGTCTTTATAACTGTCTGACACAAACATTTTATAACACAACATCATTACAAAACACACAAACACAAATTAATTTCTTCATTGTCTTCATTTGGATTCTGGGAGTTTTTATTCCAGGTAACAGAAGTGAAAGATTGTTGTTAAGTTGAATGTTTTTAACTCTTTTATATTTCATTAAACATCATTTTCTTCTCAACAGAATCCAGAGGAGTTACTGTAACTCAGAGTAAAGCTCAATCTGTTTCTGTTGGACAAACCGTCACTATAAAGTGTACAACTGATACTGGAATAAATAGCAATGATTTATCTTGGTATCAGCAGAAAACTGGAGAAGCTCCTAAACTCATTATTAGAACAGTTCATAATCGTCACGGTGACACTTCACAGAGATTCAGTGGCAGTGGAGCACAGGGTGGTAAAGATTTTACTCTGAGCATCAGTGGAGTTCAGACTGAAGATGCAGGAGATTATTACTGTATGAGTTTACATTATATCAGTGGTAGCAATGTGTTCACACAGTGATAAAGAGTCGTACAAAACCCCCCAACAGACTGAACAGATACACCTGACAGATACTGCAGCTGCACACACACACACACACACACAAACTTATTTCCATGTTTTGTGGGGCTTTCCATAGACGTAATGGTTTTTATACTGTACAAACTGTATTTTCTATTCCCTTCCCCTAACCCCAACCATCACAGAAAACTTTCTTCTACCTTTTTTATAAACATCATTCTGTTTGATTTATGAGCTTGTTTCTTCATGAGGACCTCAAAATGTCCACACAAGGTCACAAAACTGGTTTCCTATCTTTGTGGGGACAATTGGTCCCAACAACGTGATAATTACCAGGTACACACAAACAAACACACACACACACACACACACACACACACACAACTTTGGTTTAGCTGAAACTATATAAAGTTTCTCATTTCCAGCTGAATGTTGTGTTTTGAAGTGAAGACTATCAGTGAGTTCAGACAGAAATCTATGAGTGTTAGAGACGAGCGAGTGATCTCTCTGTTCAGTCTGATAAAATCACACACGAGTCTTCTGTAGTCTGATAACTAAAACTGAGAAACTCATGAGGAGCTTCTTCATTCAGACCATCAGACTCCTCAACATTTACATTTATAAAGTATTCATCTTATACACACACTATAGAGAGTTTGTCAGATTTCACTGCTATAGTTGTGTATTTATATATCTGTGGATGTGAGAAATAAATCTTAAATGTTGAAGTGCAAGTTAAAAACATTTCTTCATTTGATCTTCTCTAAATATTCAATATATTAATCTGACTTCTGAGATCAGACTCATTGTGAAGTGTTGAATCTGATCAAAGCTCATTTCTTCATCCATCAGTTAAACTCATCAGCGTCTCATTTCAGAGAATAAAGAGTCAAAAAGTGAAACTGAGAGTTCAACTCATATTTGTATCTTCAGGATGAAGAGATTCAGTTCCTCTCAGAACAGAGCAGATGTTCATACACAAGAGTTTGATGTTCCTCCAATAAAATCAACAAACATTAAAACTAGTCAAATAAAAACTCATTTATAATGATGTTTTATTATCTTTTCTCACAGTACGTCTTCTGTTTTAATATTCATGACATTCATAAGATCAAATGTAAGTATTTGCTGGCTTGTCTTTCTGGTCTTGTGTCAGTTTATCTGCAGGTGTCTTCATGCTTCATTGAGTGAAGTTTATTTATAAATGTGAGATGTGTGAACTCCTGAAGTATCAACACATTTATAAAAGAGACAAAAGAAATCAAGACAATATAATGTTACTTCTCTTTTATTGACATTTATTAAAGCAGACAGAATGAATAAAGCAGAGACACAGACTGTTGATGTGAGACATGAATGAGAAGAAGAGATGAGAAGAAGAGAGGATCTACTCAGAACACAGATCTTTCTTCACTTCTCCAGTGACTGTCTGACCTTCCCGACTGATCTCACAGATCACTGAGTCTCTGTTGATCCATTCTTGTTCAGTGAGAGTCAGACTGCTGCTCCAGCTGTACAGACCGCCGTCTTTCTGTAGGACTCCAGCTCTGTTCTCCTGAGATCCTGACATCTTCCCATTCACTTTCCAGCTCAGACTCCAGTCTGAAGGGAAACCATTGCTGGCCACACACATCACTGTTGCTGTCTTCTTGCTGGAAATCTCTTCACTGGACGGCGGCAGGACGATCACTTTAGGACGAGTTACACCTGACATTCAGAGATACAAAGAGAAAAAGATGAAGAGATTCAAAAGAAATCAAATAAATCCATAATAAAATATATATTCTGTTTTTGAGTTTAAAGGCACACCAGGCAAGTCTGAGTATTATTTCTCTACTAGCTCCCCCTAGTGTCTGGGAGTAAATGCTTTCTATATCTGAGACTTTACAAGACTGAAGGACACCGGGTCGGATACAGCGAACTTGCAAGTGGGGTATTCTTCCTACAGACGGTAGGGGCGGGCGAGAGGGTCTTCATTCGTCATGTAATGAGTCATTTAACCATATACCGACTTACGAAGATGATTTATTAACATAAAAATGCTGCCTTGTGTCCCTTTAATATCATATCATCAATTAATATCATTTACTCTGTTAATGCACTACACTTATTATAATACAAACACAGTAATAATAAAACAATATTTTATATGAATATTTGTTTTCTGTGACTCAAGTGTAGTAACAACAAGGTCATGGGTTTGATTCCCAAAATCTGTACAATGTCTTGCATTGTAAATCACTTTATATTAAAGCGTCTCGCAAACACATAAAAATGTCAAAATACCAACATTTCTTGTCAGTGCTTGTAGTTATTTATGAAGTTCACTTTAAAATTAATACTGAATTTATTTGGTCAGTAACAGAGTCTCAAGATGTCTTCTTTTAACACGTGTTTATATGAAGCGAGTCTGCGGCGTCACACAACAAAAATTTAAGTGCCGCTGTCAGACACCCGGATCTCAAAATATGTTAATAAAGACAAATAAATTTGTATTTAAACTTCAGAAATTTTATTCTCAAAACACAATGACTTCAGTCTAGAAAAAATCTTACAAAAATATAACACATTTAATTTTTAACTATAAAAATTAAACACCTAAAAATAAAACACTTTAAACGACCTCTGTGCATGAATCTTTCTATTAAAAAACTGTCTTGCTTTAATTTTCCATGTGAGAAATTACAAATGATTAATTCCTATTATTTTTACTTTTTTTCTGGAAAACTAACACATTTAATCCTGCATGATGATAATTTTAATATTGAGCATTTAAACAACATTATGTTTATTGCACTGAATTACATGCAGTCTTCAAAACACTCTTACTAAGAATTAAAAATAATAAATAGAAGATAAATAAATGCTTCAGAATATAACCACATGCTAAAAAATCTATCTAAAATTATTTTATTTTATAATTTTTGTACTTACTGCCGACGTCGAGTCTCGTGCCGGGGCCGAACGTCCACCACAGTGATAGAAACAAATCGAGCAGCTGTACAAAAACCTCTGAACGCTTCACTAACTGTGACTCTGGCACAAACACATCATATCACAGCAAATATTCATACATCATAGACTTGTGAAGAAGTGTAAACACATACAACACAAGAATAAAAGTGAATTTAAAGACACATGTCTGTCTGTAGTAAAACACATTTACTGAATGTTTGAACTTCACAATATTGAAGACACAGAGACACACAAGACATCATAAACGCTCCTGATATCTTCTCATCTAATCTCAATGTGTTATTAATCCAGACTGTATAATGTGTTTCTATGAAGATAAAGCTCTGATGTGTGTTGAGTTTATTTCCATAGACAAACACTTTGCATTATCATCACATGCTTCAGTGCTCTGAGTCTTTATAACTGTCTGACACAAACATTTTATAACACAACATCATTACAAAACACACAAACACAAATGAATTTCTTCATCGTCTTCATTTGGATTCTGGGAGTTTTTATTCCAGGTAACAGAAGTGAAAGCTTGTTGTTAAGTTGAATGTTTTTGACTCTTTTATATTTCATTAAACATCATTTTCTTCTCAACAGAATCCAGAGGACTTACAGTATCTCAGAGTAAAACTCAATCTGTTTCTGTTGGACAAACCGTCAATATAAAGTGTACAATTGATACTGGAATAAGTGGCTGGGCTTTATCTTGGTATCAGCAGAAACCTGGAGAAACTCCTAAACTCATCATTAAGTTAGTAAATGAAAATTATGGTGACACTTCACAGAGATTCAGTGGCAGTGGATCATCTGGTGGTACAGATTTTACTCTGAGCATCAGTGGAGTACAGACTGAAGATGCGGGAGATTATTACTGTCAGAGTGGACACTATATCAGTGGTAGCTATGTGTTCACACAGTGATAAAGAGTCGTACAAAAACCTCCTTCAGTCAGACTGCACAGATACACCTGACAGATACTGCAGCTGTACACACACACGCACGCACGCACACACACAGTTTGTATATATTCACTTTTATATTCAATCATCTTCAGTCAAGTTTTGGATGTTTTGTGGTTTTATACAACTTAGTTTTTTAATGAGAGGATGAGGGTTCTGTTTGTGTGAAGAATAAATCCAGTCCTGTTCTGGTCTTTTCATAGAAAATTCTTGAAATCTTTAACCTCATAAATAAGTAAAGTCTTCATTGAGAAGAAGTGAAAGTGTTCAGGTTCACAGCATTTGAACAAACAGTAAATGTGAGATGTGAAAATCAGATTTGCATTGGTAGTGTTGAGTGATTCTGATCCTCTCAGCTCTGTCTCCTGTTAACATCTTCAAACCACATCAACTTTAGTTTACTTTTATCCGTAAATATTTTTTTTCTAAACTATTAAAACAAGTCAACATCATTCATTTTAATGCGTTACAGTTTTTGCCTATTGCTTACACACTAAATCTGAATGCTTAGACCAAAGCCTCAATACCTAAACTTCTTGTAGCATATGCTTAAACACAGTGTAACCATAGCTTAAACACATTGTCAACTTTGCACTTTGTTTGCAATTCTGTAGCACACTTATTGCGCAACACTACACACATTCTTACATTAGACACATTTTTCAAAAACGAAATCACCTATTATCATTGGGAAAACACTCTGTTCAAAATGCAAAAGTCATCTGGCAATTATAGGCACTTAAATACACACCTGAATACACTTGTACAGAAAACAGAACACCAATCGGTCTGAGTCTTAGCACTACAAATAGGCCTAAGACATTCTGAGAACTTTTCAAGCATGGAGGCAATGCGAGTAAGAGTAAGAGGAGGACAAAGAGAGAGAGGAGTTGGACGTGGACGTGGACATGGAAGAGGACAAAGTCGAGGACCAGTGCGGAGACGTGTATCGGATGACATCAGGGCTACTCTGGTGGACCATGTCATAAATCATGGCCTATCTATGAGGGAGGCTGGGCAAAGAGTCCACCCTAACCTCAGTCGCTACACAGTAGCGTCAATACCAGGGGCGTCGCTAGACCCCTTTTACTGGGGCACGTGCCCCAGTGTAAATCTTTTGTGCCCCGGTGTAAATCTCAAGTTAAAATTTTAGCAGTTAACTAGTGCAATCCTTTACAAAGACAATCGTGGCAAAAACGGATCTTTATGCAAAGTAGTTACTCAATTTAGGCTTGTAAAAGCGACGAAGCATTCGCATTGACGCGTGCACGCACGTATCCATGGCCGCGCGCGTTTGCGTTCACCGCGCACAACCGCATTCAAAAGGTGACGCCACGCGAGTGCTTATGAAAGCATAACGAAACTAAAGTAAGTTTCTAAATAATAATGCTAATCTTATTTTGACTCGATCATTATTGGCTTCTGTAGATGGACATCAGAAATGTTTTGTGCAAAGCAGGGAAAGAGAAGAAGAAAGGAGAGATGAAACGTTTAAGGGAGGTTAGACAAACTACATCCTGACCCTGTCAGGTCTCAAACATTAGAGGAAAAATCTCAGGAAAACCTCTTGTCAAGTCTAAAGAATTGCATTGTTGCTGAGAAAATCAACAGATGTATGTGTTATACTGTTCTGTATTTTCAGATATGAAATTAATATTAAGTTTACAAATATTTAACTCTAGGACATAACACAAACAGTTAGCAGTAACTGTGACTGAGATTATATAGTATAGCAGTCATAAAATGACTGGTTTCTTAAAATATTCTTGTAAAAATAAGTTATTAATCATTGCTATCATTGTAGAATGTAGAAAATATTTCTCTGCTGTCATTATTTCCAAACATGTTATGCCATTTATGCCTCCAAACATGTTAATAATGTTAGGTATAATGAAGATTACACTTGTATATGTCACACCCCGAGGGCGGACCCAACTATGCTAAGGGTCACACCCCTCTCAACTCTCCCACCTCGAGGAGTTTCCCAAGACCACCCCAATGACCAGACAGACGAGTATACTATAATTAAAATAAACTTTATTAAATATTAAAAGGAAAGGGGGGAAAGGGGGAAGGGCAATTTAAAACTAATGTGTCTCTTCTTCGCCTCCAGGGCCACTTGAGGGAAAGACTGGGGACAGGGGCTCCGTAGGGGCTCTGGCCCAACAATCCGTGGCGCGCTCCGCTTCTCCTGGAGGCAGAATCAAACAAAAGTCAGACAAGGTAAAGTACTTCGATGTCAAACGCTGTTCGTCCACCCGGGACCTTCGGCAGAACAGGTAAGTAAGGGTTTATACACAGGTCAAGTTTACTCCACAGGTTACGTTATCCCCGGTGCTGAAGACCCTTCCTCCCCGCAGGGGTTCACTTGTACAGGTAGGTATCTGCTGGGAGCACAGAACAGTTTTACTTCGCAGGTTATGTTACTCACAGCGCTGGGGGATCTTCGTACACACACAGAGCTTCACTTGTACAGGTAGGTATTGGCTATAAGCACAGAACAGGTTTACTTTACAGGTCACGTTACTCACAGCACTGGGGATCTTCGTACACACACAGAGCTTCACTTGTACAGGTAGATATTTGCTATAAGCACAGAACAGGTTTACTTTACAGGTCACGTTACTCACAGCACTGGGGATCTTCGTACACACACAGAGCTTCACTTGTGCAGGTAGGTATTTGCTATAAACACAGAACAGGTTTACTTCACAGGTCACGTTACTCACAGCACTGGGGATCTTCGTACACACACAGAGCTTCACTTGTACAGGTAGGTATTTGCTATAAGCACAGAACAGGTTTACTTCACAGGTCACGTTACTCACAGTACTGGGGATCTTCGTACACACACAGAGCTTCACTTGTACAGGCAGGTATTTGCTATAAGCACAGAACAGGTTTACTTCGCAGGTCACGTTACTCACAGCACTGGGGATCTTCGTACACACACAGAGCGTCACTTGTACAGGTAGGTATTTGCTATAAGCACAGAACAGGTTTACTTCACAGGTCACGTTACTCACAGTACTGGGGATCTTCGTACACACACAGGGCTTCACTTGTACAGGTAGGTATTTGCTATAAGCACAGAACAGGTTTACTTTACAGGTCACGTTACTCACAGTACTGTGGATCTTCGTACACAGAGCTTCCCTTACAAACAGTGGGCTTTCGCTACAGTGCTGGTACACCGTATTCCTTCGCCCATCCACTCAAACTGTCCGGGCGTCGTAGGGACTAGTGGGGCTGATGACACGGAGCCGAACGCTTCCCGAACTCCCCCTCCTTCTTCACCAACCGGGGTCACGAGTTGGGGCGAACTTTCGTCGGGGCTCCGCTCACCACGAGCTTCTGGTGGAAAGGTCAATACATACACTGCTACAACCCACAGTCCGCACAGTACACTTTTGGTAATACTCACTGGGCTTCACCACTGTCTGCTCTAGGGATAAACGAAGCTCTCGTGGACACACCCCGGGCACAGGGCTAAATATTCTCGCTCTCCTTAGGACCCAGGCCACAACGGATGTCGTCGTCTCGCGACTCGTCTGAGGCTAGGCAGTTTGAACGCTACAAGCACAGCATACACACAGCAAGTAAAGCGTAAACACCATCAATCAGTGAAACTCACCCACAGCACTCTTATAAACTTCACGTGGTTTTTAAATCGCCCTTGCCACCTGGCTACACTCTTGATGGCTCTGTGTTCACTCCTTCTCTGATGAAACTCCTCAATATTCCTTCGTCAACTGACTGTCCCTTTTCTTCTCTCTTCCCCAATAGCACAATCCAACCAGCCTGGTCCGTCTGCAAAGCAGCAACACAGCGTAGACAAGTACACCACAAGCACCCCGTTTGATGTCTACAAAGGTCTTTTTATATGCTGACTCTTCCCCTCGTCAGCCTACCAGCGACCGCTGTGCAAATTATCCCCACCTGCGCGCAATCAGGCTTAATTTGACTTCGGGGAAACCCCGGAAACGAAATGTGGAAGCCGGGTTCCGCCCGTCGTTCATTAAAAATGTGGAAGCCGGGTTCCGCCCGTCGTTCATTCAAAACGTCACCTGTGACATCCTCCCCCGCCGAAATGGTTCTAGTCCCTAGAACCGCTTCCTGTGACCCACTCTCCATATCGGATGGGCGGCCGCCCCCGGGTTTCCCGCTGGGGGCGTTGTGGTAGGGGCTCTGGGGCTTCTTCCGCAGGTAAATCATCCGGCTCTCCTGGAGCCTCTGGGGCTCCTTCGGCAGGTAAGTTGTCCGGCTCTCCTGGAGCCTCTGGGGCTACGTCGTTCGCTGGATCCACTACGACAGGTAAGTTCTCAGGCTCCCTTGGGGCCACTCGGGCCGGCCCCTCCGCCGGGCCTCTTGGAAAGATGAACCACCCTCCGTACCAGGGGGCAGCAGTCTCTGGCTCCTTAGGAGCCACCTCTGTGACTAGCGGGGGATAGTTTGGACAGGGGCGAATCATGTTCCGATGGACCACCCGATCTGGTCCGGGCTTCCCTTCTGGTCGGATCGTATATACCGGCTGCCCCGGTCTCTGCTGCTGTTGCACAATATATGGTCTCGCCTCCCACCGATCACTCAGCTTGCCTCCGCCTAGCCGCCGATTATCTCGGACCAGTACCCTTTCCCCAGGAAGCAAGGGGGCGTCCCGTGCCGTCCTGTCGTATAACCTCTTGTTCTTGTCCCCCGCCGCCTGGATCTTCTTATTGACCTGTTCATATGCGAAGTGGAGACGGTGGTGGTGTCGTCCTACCCACTCGGTCACGTTCCCTTCTTGCTCTTCTCCCGGTGTACCCAATAGGAGATCTGTGGGCAGGCGAATGTGTCTACCGAACATTAAATACGTGGGGGCATACCCCGTCGTGCTGTGGATGCTATTGTTGTAAGCTTGTAATAAGTTCGGTAAGGCACTCACCCAATCGTCCTGGCGTCTCTGATCCAGCGTTCCCAACAGGTTCAACAACGTCTGGTTAAACCGCTCACATCCCCCATTCCCTTGTGGATGGTACGAGGTCGTGTGGGTCTTCACACACCCATATAACTGGCACAGTTCTCGTATTATACGGGACTCGAAGTTTGGGCCCTGGTCTGAGTGCAGGAACTCAGGGCACCCAAACGGCTGGAAGACCGCCCTCCACAGTGCGGTGGCCGTAGTACTTGCGGTCTGGTCGAGGGTAGGGATAGCCCAGGCGTACTTGGTGAACAAGTCCGTCACGACCAAGATGTTCTGATATCGGTCCTTCGGACGACTCAGGGTCAGATAATCCATCGCTACAATATGGAGGGGGGCCTTTGCGTGGATGGGTACCATCGGTGCTCGTGGTTCCTGCCGAGATTTAAACAGAGTACATCGGGGACATGCTTTAATGAACGTACTCACCGAATCCTCCATCCCTGGCCAATAAAAGTGTCGGCGTAGTAGTGACGTGGTACGCTCCTGCCCCTGATGCCCCATCTGGTCATGGTAGGCCTCCAGGAGTGTCCGGACTAGGCTGGTCGGCACCACAATCTGTCTGACCTCTTCATCCGTCCCCGGGTCCCGGATAGTCCTGCACAACACACCTTCTCGCAATGTCAATCTCTCCCACTGTCCCAGTATTTTACGACCCACCTCTGTCTGTGCTTGTCTCTCGGCGGGGGTCGGTCGCCGGGCCTGCTGAAGCCACTCGCCCAGATTCCGCAGCTCCTGGTCCTCCTGCTGCCTAGCCTTCCAACGCTGGGGGTCCCATCCCCAACTCGCGGGCGCTGCCTCCTGTCGGCTCCCAGGCGCCTCCACTATTCCAATCATCAGTCCTTCCTCTTCGTGTCCTTCTTTGAGTGGGGCCGGGCTCTTCGAGTCTGCCCTTGCTGGCAGCCGGGAAAGGGCATCCGCGTTGGTGTGCTCCCGCCCCGGACGGTACTGCAGCTGATAGTCGTAATTGGCAAGCTGGGCCACCCATCGCTGCTCCACTGCTCCCAACCGGGCCGTCTGCAAGTGTACCAGAGGGTTATTATCAGTGATCACAGTTACCTTGGCTCCCCAGAGATAATCCTTAAATTTCTCGCTCAGGGCCCACTTTAACGCCAGTAGTTCGAGCTTGAAAGAACTGTAGTTCGCGTCGTTTCTTTCAGCGGGGTGGAGGCTCCGGCTGGCATAGGCGATCACCCGTTCCACTCCATCTTGTTTCTGTGCGAGCACCGCTCCTAGGCCCAGGTTGCTGGCATCGGTATAGAGTAAGAAAGGTTGGGAAAAATCAGCATACGCTAGAATCGGGGCTTGTAAAAGTTCCTGTTTCAAGACCCTAAAGGCTGTCTCACACTCTGGGGTCCACTCCACCATGGGGGATCCCCGTCCCCGTTGTCGCCCAGTCCCGACCAGCAGCTGGTTCAAGGGTCTGGCGATCTTAGAGAACCCTTTGATGAATCGTCGGTAGTAACCCACAAAGCCTAGAAAGGACCTCACTTGCCTTACAGTCCTGGGGGCCTCCCAGTCCCGAACTGCCGATACTTTCCCGGGATCAACGGCCACGCCAGCTGCACTCACCACGTGTCCCAGGAACTGCACCTTACGGCGCAGCAGGTGGCACTTCTCTGGCTGTAACTTCAGCCCGTACCTTTCCATCTCTTGGAACACCTTTTCCAGGTGTTGCAGGTGAGTCTCGAAGTCTGGAGAATACACAATCACATCGTCAAGGTATACTAGTACGGATTCCATTAACTGACCTCCTAAACATCGTTGCATCAGTCTCTGGAAGGTGGCGGGAGCATTGCAGAGACCGAAGGGCATCCGGTCCCATTCAAAAAGACCAAAGGGCGTGGTAAAGGCGGTCTTTTCCCGATCTCGTTCCTCCACCGGTACCTGCCAGTACCCGCTGGCCAAATCTAAGGTGGAATACCATGCAGACTTGGTTAGACTTGTCAGCGAGTCTTCGATATGAGGCAGGGGAAACGCATCCTTCTTAGTCAGGTTGTTCAGCTTCCTATAGTCCACACAGAACCTCCAAGCCCCCGTCTTCTTCTGGACAAGCACAATAGGTGCCGCCCATGGACTGCTACTCTCCCGCACAATCCCCTGCTTCAGCATCCCTTGTAATAGGGTCCTCACTTCGGTGTATAAGGTGGGGGGTATTGGTCGATACCGCTCCCGATTGGTGCAGCTTCTCCCGTAGGGATACTATGCCGTATTACCGTCGTACAACCGTAGTCTTCATCATGGGTGGAAAACACGTGTTGACATGTCTCCAGCAGCTTCTGCAGTTCCTCTATTTGTTCCTGCTCTAGGTCCTCTCCTCGTAAGGAGTCCCCTGTCAAATGGGCCGGTACCTTTCTCTCCCTCGTCCTAGCCTCCTGCTTGCGTTAGCGCTACCTCAACTACTGCGGGGTGCACCCGCCGGAAACTCACATCTTCCTTATCCCGCACCTGATGGCCCTCAACCGATGTCACCGTCACCAGCCGCTGGTGCTTGTGTAAGTGTACTGGGTAGGGATTTTCGTTACAGACCTTTACCGGCACTCGGCCTCATCGCACCACCGTCAATCCTCGGGCCACTCTCACCTGTGTGCAGTCTTCATGAGGTCCGACCAACACCCAGCTCTCGGGGCCTTGACGCTGTTGTGGCACCCTGGCCCACACTATGGCTTCACTTTCTGCTGGCACTGACAATGCAAATCGACAGGCTACTCGACCCACTTCTTCTCGGCCATCTCGGCTCTTAGCCAGCTGTACTCGCCTGCAGTCGGCCACTACTCGCTCCCAGCCTGGCCGTTCGGCCCTCGGTATTGTCTGAACGGGCCTAGCCCGAAATAGCTCCTCCCAGCACTCCGAGAGAACATTCATACCTAAAAGGGCTCGATGACGGCCAAGGCAGTGGTCCTGGACGATGATGACCCCCTTCTGCGGGACTCGTACCCCATACAATTCGAAATCTGTGAGTCGGTAGCCGATATAGGGGATCTCCAAAACCATTGGCTCCCTTCAAGGTCAGCCAGGGCGCTTCAGCCTTGTGCGCGGGGTAGGCTCCAAATAGTTCCTGGGACAGGCTTTCTGAAAATAAGGTGACCTGGGAACCAGTGTCGACGAGACAGCGTACTATGGTGCCACATACCTGGGCCTCCACTGTTGGGCTAAGCCCGATCATCTCGTCCCGGGGCTCCATTCTTCTATAGGGGTCACTTTGGGGGGCGCCGACCACATGACCCACTGTGGCCGGTCGCCTTAAAAACCCCCCTCGGAGGCTCTTCGTGGTCCGCACTGCCTACTCACATGCCCTGCGGTCCCACACCGATTGCAAATGGGTCTCCCTTGCTCGTCCCACTCGAACCTAGGCCGACTAGTCTGCCAGGGTTTCCCCATCCTACCTCGGCCTCGATCGGAGTACATCCGTTCCCGGGGGGCGGGCCCTTCTTCTTTCCTACCCGGCCCTAGGCGTAGCTCCCCTACCAGGGTCTTCGTTAGTTCGGCCATCTGGTCTCGCACATCCTTTAGGAGTTCCATCTTCAATGCTTGTTTCCAGTCGGTTACTTCCGAGGCTGCCGCCGGACCACTCACCGCTGCGCACACGGGGGCCTCCTTCACTTCCGCCTGGTCACCTTCCAAGGCCATGGCCTTCTTTTTCAGGTCATCGAACGTGAGCTCCGGATCTCGTCTAAACTGCACTCTGAGGTTTTGACGTAGGGGCCCCTCCCGTAGCCCTAGCAGGAACTGGTCCCTTAACAGGGTCTCCTCGTCTCCTAACCCATGGTCTCGTCGTCGCTGTAGAAGTGTATACTGTTCACGCAGCTTCAGGGCGAAGGCTCGAATAGTCTGGTGGGGACCCTGCTTGCAATTGAAGAACTGCGCCCTCAGGACGGCCACAGGGGTGGTGTCACCATACTGCTCGGTGAGGAAGTGGAATATGGTCTGAGCGGTGGCTCGAACGGCTTCGGGGGCGGCTTGTACTTCTCGCCGGGCTTCCCCTCCTAGTGAGTTTAATACAAACTGCTGTTGTTGACTGGCACTCAGCCCCTGAAGGCCGGCCAGATACTCGAGCTGGGCCCTCCACTCAGTTAAACGAACCTCGGACTCGACCCCATTATACTTCTGTACCCAGGGGTTTCCCAGGAACACGGGCATAGTACGGGGTGGGGTTTCCGGCCTTTCGGGCACGACACGGGGCGGGGCTTCGGGCAACTCGTCGTCGGCCATTGGAGGGCCTTGGTCGCTCAACTCGAGGTGGAGCCCTGCCGACTACGCCAAATCCGTCACAACCCGAGGGCGGACCCCACTATGCTAAGGGTCACACCCCTCTCAACTCTCCCACCTCGAGGAGTTTCCCAAGACCACCCCAATGACCAGACAGACGAGTATACTATAATTAAAATAAACTTTATTAAATATTAAAAGGAAAGGGGGGAAAGGGGGAAGGGCAATTTAAAACTAATGTGTCTCTTCTTCGCCTCCAGGGCCACTTGAGGGAAAGACTGGGGACAGGGACTCCGTAGGGGCTCTGGCCCAACAATCCGTGGCGCGCTCCGCTTCTCCTGGAGGCAGAATCAAACAAAAGTCAGACAAGGTAAAGTACTTCGATGTCAAACGCTGTTCGTCCACCCGGGACCTTCGGCAGAACAGGTAAGTAAGGGTTTATACACAGGTCAAGTTTACTCCACAGGTCACGTTATTCACAGCACTGGGGATCTTCGTACACACACAGAGCTTCACTTGTACAGGTAGGTATTGGCTATAAGCACAGAACAGG
Organism: Paramisgurnus dabryanus; assembly: GCF_030506205.2. Lineage (NCBI taxonomy): Eukaryota > Metazoa > Chordata > Actinopteri > Cypriniformes > Cobitidae > Paramisgurnus > Paramisgurnus dabryanus. Next base: position 30,941,703 of record NC_133358.1, on the reverse strand, counting down.
TTTACTTTACAGGTCACGTTACTCACAGCACTGGGGATCTTCGTACACACACAGAGCTTCACTTGTACAGGTAGATATTTGCTATAAGCACAGAATAGGTTTACTTTACAGGTCACGTTACTCACAGCACTGGGGATCTTCGTACACACACAGAGCTTCACTTGTACAGGTAGGTATTTGCTATAAGCACAGAACAGGTTTACTTCGCAGGTCACGTTACTCACAGCACTGGGGATCTTCGTACACACACAGAGCTTCACTTGTACAGGCAGGTATTTGCTATAAGCACAGAACAGGTTTACTTCGCAGGTCACATTACTCACAGCACTGGGGATCTTCGTACACACACAGAGCGTCACTTGTACAGGTAGGTATTTGCTATAAGCACAGAACAGATTTACTTCACAGGTCACGTTACTCACAGCACTGGGGATCTTCGTACACACACAGGGCTTCACTTGTACAGGTAGGTATTTACTATAAGCACAGAACAGGTTTACTTTACAGGTCACGTTACTCACAGTACTGGGGATCTTCGTACACACACAGAGCTTCCCTTACGAACAGTGGGCTTTCGCTACAGTGCTGGTACACCGTATTCCTTCGCCCATCCACTCAAACTGTCCGGGCGTCGTAGGGACTAGTGGGGCTGATGACACGGAGCCGAACGCTTCCCGAACTCCCCCTCCTTCTTCACCAACCGGGGTCACGAGTTGGGGCGAACTTTCGTCGGGGCTCCGCTCACCACGAGCTTCTGGTGGAAAGGTCAATACATACACTGCTACAACCCACAGTCCGCACAGTACACTCTTGGTAATACTCACTGGGCTTCACCACTGTCTGCTCTAGGGATAAACGAAGCTCTCGTGGACACACCCCGGGCACAGGGCTAAATATTCTCGCTCTCCTTAGGACCCAGGCCACAACGGATGTCGTCGTCTCACGACTCGTCTGAGGCTAGGCAGTTTGAACGCTACAAGCACAGCATACACACAGCAAGTAAAGCGTAAACACCATCAATCAGTGAAACTCACCCACAGCACTCTTATAAACTTCACGTGGTTTTTAAATCGCCCTTGCCACCTGGCTACGACGACCTCGAGAGGATGGTTGGGCAGTAACTGGACCGCCAATGAGAGTAAGATGTGTGTATTCACAGGCCCGGCGTGTTGATTTCTCTCCCCTGGCTCACCTGTGTTTCTGTTTCCCCACAGGGCCACTGCTCTACTAGCGAACGGTGCTTCCCATCAGGTCCTTCGTCCGTACTTCCGGTCAACCCGCGGCTCACCCACGCTGTCCTCTCCAGTGGGGCCAGGGACCTCAAAAACACAAAGGAACACACCAAAACAACTCTTCGTACAAGTATGGCTCAGATAAGTACCGCATCTGTTACTCACGCTTAGTTGTCCACAACTGTTATTCGCTACACTCTTGATGGCTCTGTGTTCACTCCTTCTCTGATGAAACTCCTCAATATTCCTTCGTCAACTGACTGTCCCTTTTCTTCTCTCTTCCCCAATAGCACGATCCAACCAGCCTGGTCTGTCTGCAAAGCAGCAACACAGCGTAGACAAGTACACCACAAGCACCCCGTTTGATGTCTACAAAGGTCTTTTTATACGCTGACTCTTCCCCTCGTCAGCCTACCAGCGACCGCTGTGCAAATTATCCCCACCTGCGCGCAATCAGGCTTAATTTGACTTCGGGGAAACCCCGGAAACGAAATGTGGAAGCCGGGTTCCGCCCGTCGTTCATTCAAAATGTGGAAGCCGGGTTCCGCCCGCCGTTCATTCAAAACGTCACCTGTGACATATATATGTATCTTTTGCACTGTAGAATAGTGGGTTAAGCAAAGGACATTGTATAGAAGTGTTGCACACCTCTTTCACAGAGCAGGCTTTCAAAAAAAGTCAGCAAAAAATGGGGGGCCTGTGCCCCAGTAGAGCTTTATCTCTAGCAACGCCCCTGGTCAATACTAAGAACATTCCGACTGGAGAACAGGTATATCTTCAAGTTTCTACTCCTGTACCTACTGTATGTGTCACATGATTCTGTATCATTACAGTATTACTGTACAGTACTATTCAAAAATGAGTAGTGCTGTGAAGTATATGTAAAGGAGTATCATTGTAATGTTACAGTACTGTGTACAGTTTGAAAGTACAGTATGTGAAAAAGAACCTAACCAATGACATCTTGTGAGGGCATTTTACAGAATGGTTGGGCTACCTCCTCGAGGTGGAAGGGGACGGCTCTTTACTCAAGAACAAGAGCTTGCCATCATTCAAATGGTGCAAGCAAATAACACAATCCGACTTTGTGAGTTGCAACAGCGCATAATAGCAGATGGAATGGTATTCGACAATATCAACAGGGTCAGCATTACTACAATAAGTCGCATCCTACAGAAACATAACTTCAGAATGAAGCAGCTGTACAGGGTGCCATTTGAGAGGAACTGTGTCAGGGTCAAGGATCTGCGCCATGATTATGTGCAGGTATGTGTCACTTTACTTTACATATATTGTGATGTGGGAATGAGGGTTTATGCTGCCACCTGTTCTGTCTGTGTCTTGTAGTTTTTGTCTATACTAATCCAACTCAGCCCCTACTTGTGTCAAAATGTAGACATTGTAGTTACTGTATGTGTTTTCAGTAACACTATTAAATGTTTTCTGTTACAGACAGTTCATCTATTTGGATGAGGCAGGCTTTAATCTGACCAAAACCAGGCGTCGAGGCCGTAACATAGTTGGACAAAGGGCTATTGTAAATGTCCCTGGGCAACGTGGGGGAAATATCACCTTGTGTGCTGCAATTAGTGTCCAAGGAGTCCTGCATCATCATGCCACTCTAGGTCCCTACAATACAGGACAGATCATTGCATTTCTAGATGCACTACATGCAGTTGTGCAGGACAGACCACAGCAGCCCAGGTTTGTTGTTATCTGGGATAATGTTAGTTTCCACCGGGCAGCTCTGGTCCAAGATTGGTTCACCAAACATAACAATTTCACACTTTTATACCTGCCGCCTCACAGCCCCTTTCTAAATGCAATCGAGGAATTCTTTTCAGCATGACGGTGGAAAGTCTATGATCGGCAACCATACGCCCGCATGCCTCTTCTGCAAGCAATGGAAGAGGCATGTGGTGACATTGAGGTGGGATCCATCCAAGAGTGGATTAGGCACACAAGACGATATTTTCCCCGATGCCTAGCCCGCGAGAACATCGCCTGTGATGTCGACGAGGTCTTGTGGCCAGATCCGAACAGAAGGAGGGATCCATAAGACCCCCCAGGCCCCCACCACACACATACATGCGCACACAAACACAAAACAAGTGTGTTTGTCCCCACAATAGCAGTTTATCCAGTATTTGTTTTGTTTTTTACTTTTGTTTTGTGGCAAAATGTGATGACTTGTGGTTCTATTTTTCTTTATTTCTTTAAGAATGTTTTTTTTTTTTTTTTTGGGTAAAAACTCTTGTTTGATTACTTAATAAATGTACAGTTTTTTACGCTTGCTTACACACTATAATTATTTTTTTCCCACAATTATCAAAACCTAACACTCAAGGAGCAAAACACAAGGCTGGATTTGCACAACTGTAAGCACATTGTCAGCTTCACACTATTTGCAAAACCTTACACACAGTGATTTGCAAAACATTAAACACACTTGTATACATTAGACACAGAAGTCTATCAGGATGTCACTTCTTTGCAATTCCAAAGCACTGACTGTCAAATGACCACACTTATGAGCCAATCTGTTAAACACAGCCATCAGGTGCACAAACACATGACTGCTAAATTGTACACACACCAATCAGGTTTAAGCACTATAAAAATGCAGCAGGTCCTGCATGAATTCATATGTATTGATGAGACAGCGTTCAAAATCACAAAAGCAAGAAGAAGAGGCAGAAATATCATTGGGCACCGGGCTATTATCAATGTCCCAGGGCAACGTGAAAGTATTTCACAGCATGCGGTTCTCCTCCATCATGCCAAAATGGGCCCTTAGAACACACCTCACATTTTCTCATTTTTGGACCGATTGCACCACATTGTCACAGCAAGTATGAAATGCACCAGATACAATAAACTGTCATCTGGGACAACGTGTCATTCCACCGCTCTGCTTTGGTCAAGAACTGGTTTCAACACCATCCACAGACAGTACTATACCTTCCACCATACTCTACGTTTCAAAACCCTATCGAAGAGTTTTTCTCAGCATGGCGGTGGAAGGTTTAGGATCTCCAGGCTCAGGTACCCCTCATTCAGGCCATGGAGGACGCCTGTGACCAAGTTGACACCGTAGCTGTGCAAGGATGGATTCAACATTCAAGACGGTTCTTCCCGGGTTGTCTTGCTAATGAGGATATTGCTTGTGATGTTGATGAAATTCTCTGGCCAGATCCAGCTAGGTGAAGAGAGAATGTATAGTATCCCTGCTGAAAAAAACAGCATAGACCAGCAACATTCCCATGCTGGTCCATGCTGGTTTAGCTGGTGGTCACCACCAAAACACATTATATACTGGTCTTGCTGGTATGACCAGCATGGGATGCTGGTGCTGGTATGCTGATGACCACCAGCTTAACCAGCACCAAACCAGCATGGACCAGCATGGGAATGCTGGTGGTCAGCACAAAAACACAATTTGCTGGTATGCTGTTTTTTCCAGCAGGGATGACCATAGTATTTTCTTTACAATATTGTCAGTTTTTTTCAGATTATTTTTTATGTTTGTTGTTGTTATTTACTGTAATTGTAACCTGTACTGGATACAGTATTTTACATTTGTCTGTTGTTTGCTGAGCTAACAGTGTTATGTACACTACTGTAACTGGGACATGTTTTGTTGTGATTCTCCATGTTGACTGATTTGGTTATGGAGAGAAATCAATTATATTTATAGTTGCACTTTGTCTTTGTACTTCATTTGTAGTACTCTAATCAATAAGAATTAGACTTGCTAAAAGTGTTTTAGGTTAGCAGCAGCAGCAGTGTGTAACTGGTTCAAAAAAAATTAATTCTTGTGAAATGTGTGTGTTTCTTATGGTAACAAAATATTGTTTTTATAAAGTTGTGTATAGTTTTGACAAAAGTGTTCCATTTTGCAAATGATCTGAAATGTTGTGCTACTTTGGTGAAGGGTTGTAATTGTGTGTAGTGTTTTGACAAACCGGGTCCTGTTGTCAAAATTGTGCTTAAGCAATCGTAAAAAACTGTAAACAAATAAATATATCTTTAAATAAATCTACTTTTGAGTTTTACTAAAGACTGAGTCTAAGAAAATTACGATAAAAATAAAACCACAAAGACTGCAGTGTTATATATAAAGCGGATCAGTGTGTTGCTGGTGATATGAAAGAGTAATTCAAATGGTGCTTGTGTGTATGGTTTTGTTACAAGAATTTCATTTTTAGAAAGGAGTGCTAAGTTTTGATTGCAGTGTTTCATTTTGGCATGGATGTGAGTTGTTAATCTCCAAGTGCTATGTCTGTGTGGCTTGTGTGTAGAGTTTTGACATAATGAGCCAAATTTTGCAAAAAGTGTGTAAGCAATAGGCAAAAACTGTAAATGTTAGCGAAATATTTGTAATTAATAAACACAAAAAACACAGACACAATTACTGTCATCAACATTTGAGAAGCATATATGAACAAGAAACATAAACGGTGCTTCACAAGTTTAATCGACCCAATGTAACATTTGCGTCACAGTTTTAATGGTTTAAATAAGTTTTAACGGTTGAATGTGCCGACTCAAACTCAAAAGTGAATTTCAAAATAATGGAACATCGTGAACTTTCATAAAAGGAAATAGTTTACATTAAAACACTTCATGATGCTGGATGATCTGTAGACGGGTGATCTATTAAATTTGTTAAGCACTGCACAAGTAAAAAACATCTCTGTAGGACAAAAGATTGAGAATAATTAACTTAAAACATATCTTTGTTTATATCTTAATAATATTAAGTGTGTCATCTCATATTTATTTGAATGTGTCAGATGATTCCTCTTTCTTCTTGATGTTATTCATGATCTGTCTGTGAATGATGCTTTTAGATTAAATGTTGTGTTTTAGGGACTGAATATCATGAGTGAATGAATCTCACTGGGTCATGTTTCACCATAAAATCAAATAAAATTATTCAATTTCTTTATGCTAAATAATTTTATTTTCTTTCTATTGGGAGATTTTAGTGACAGATTCTTAATAGTTTTGATGAGTTAAATGCTGTTTTATTATCTCAAGATATTTTGAAAACTGCCTCAGATGTAAAGAGGACGTTTAGATGTTTGTCATGAATAATTGAACTGAAGTCACACCTGCTGTATGTTTAAGTCACTTGACATGAATCTGTCGAAAACATTACAACTGGAAATGTAACTGGACAGTAAAACTACATGAATGTGACGTCTTTATTCTCCTGATGGGCAGTGCATGCAAACACACATGAATGTTTCAATTATCACATTAAAGGGTTTATAGTTTAAAGGGTTTTTATTGCTCTGGTTTTGTGAAAATTCAGTTTAAGTAGATGAAAAACTCAATCATTTTAATGAAACTTCTTATAAGAAACACTTAAACATTTAACATGAGGACTTACCAGGTGACAAAAGCTTTCAGAATGTCTAAGCAATGTGTTTTCTTAAATCAAGAAATAAGAAAATATATTTATGCACATAGAAATTAAGCTTATTTATAGCACTGTTTATAGGCTTTTATTCATGACAATATTTATTTAAACTTTTACTTTATTGAAAAATAATTTCATTCTCAATAATAAATTATGTTGATTTATGTAAATTTTATAAAGTACAAGGAAAGAGCATAGTAGTATTTGTTGTGCTGCTTTGAATTTATGATGATTTATAATTAAATCTTCTCAGACAGGATGGTTTACAGCAGTATACTATCATAAAGCTTAAAACAAATAATCCAGACTTTTTTGTGACTATAACCAGAAGTCATATTTTAGCTCTCATCAGCTTTGAATGGGTGGAGGTAAAAATGACAGACATGTTTTTAATACTAAATCTCATCAACTGTGTGCTAACTCAAATCTTAAACATTTTCACCTCTTACTTGCCCCAATGGTTTTTATGTGTTGAAGATCACATATAAAATTTAATATCTCAACTTCAATGTTGGTTCAGAATTAATGATTGATTGTGTTAATGAAGATTTATACATTAAACCTTTAGAGAGAGACATCATTTATCCTAACAAGAAAAATAAACTGACAAGAAAAAAATCAATTCTACAAAAGGGTTGAGCAAATTGAGATTCACTACAAACCCTTACATGTGTCAGTTCCCTAATTTATCAACATCCTTGTCAATAATGTGGGTCAGTGCTTCTTAAACTCTTCTAGAGCGCCCCCCACCCACCTCTTGTGTACGGTGCACACTGTAAAAAAATGCAGCATGAAGTTAAAACAACTTCGTTTTGCAATTCAATTCAACCCACTTTTTTAAGTTATGCCCTGTCATAAGTTGAAATAACTTAAATTAAACAATTTCAACTTATCATAAAATAAAGAAAATATATGTTGATTTGATGACAAATGCACCTTTTTGATGAAATCAAACAATGTTAGGGTGTTAATACTCCTGATCACATCCTGAACTTGATCTCACCTCGTCTGATATATAAAAATTTACACAAGCTACTCATAGCATTGGTAACATATATTTAATCACATTTGATGATATTATTTTAAATTCTCAATGCTGTCAGTAGGGGGAGCTAGAGCACATCTAGTTATCATGACCATGATCCTCTCAAGAGGTTTAGTAAAGTCTGATCACTGCTTTACATCTCATCACACGCTTCAGTGCTCTGTGTGTTTATAACAGTCTGACTTTATAACACAGTGCTGGAAAAACAACAAATACACAAAATGAATCTCTTCATCATCACCTTCATCTGGATTCTGGGAGTTTTTATTCCAGGTAACAGAAGTGAAAGGTTGTTGTTAAGTTGAATGTTTTTGACTCTTTTATATTTCATTAAACATCATTTTCTTCTCAACAGAATCCAGAGGAGTTACTGTAACTCAGAGTAAAGCTCAATCTGTTTCTGTTGGACAAACCGTCGATATAAAGTGTACAACTGATACTGGAATAGTTAGCAATTATTTATCTTGGTATCAGCAGAAACCTGGAGAAGCTCCTAAACTCATCATTTATTATATAAACAATCGTCATGGTGACACTTCACAGAGATTCAGTGGCAGTGGATCATCTGGTGGTACAGATTTTACTCTGAGCATCAGTGAAGTTCAGACTGAAGATACAGGAGATTATTACTGTATGAGTGTTCACAATGGTCCAGTGTTCACACAGTGATAAAGAGTCGTTCAAAAACCTCCATAAGTCAAACTGCACAGATACACCTGACAGATACTGCAGCTGCACACACACACACACACACACACACACACACACACACACACGCACACACACACACGCACACACACACACACGCACACACACACGCACACACACACACGCACACACACACACACACGCACACGCACACACACACACACACACAGCTGATCTGTGTTTGTGTATAAAACAGCAGAGCGCCTCAATACTACATGAGTTTAGTTTGTCTGAAACTATAATCAATCATTGAGTTTTGAAGTGAAGACTATCAGTGACTTCAGACAGAAATCTATGAGTGTCAGAGACGAGCGAGTGATCTCTCTGTTCAGTCTGATAAAATCACACATGAGTCTTCTGTAGTCTGATAACTAAAACTGAGAAACTCATGAGGAGCTTCTTCATTCAGACCATCAGACTCCTCAACATTTACATTTATAAAGTATTCATCTTATACACAGACTATAGAGAGTTTGTCAGATTTTACTGCTATAGTTGTGTGTTTATATATCTGTGGATGTGAGAAATAAATCTTGAATGTTGAAGTGCAGGTTAAAAACATTTCTTCATTTGATCTTCTCTAAATAATCAATATATTAATCTGACTTCTGAGATCAGACTCATTGTGAAGTGTTGAATCTGATCAAAGCTCATTTCTTCATCCATCAGTTAAACTCATCAGCGTCTCATTTCAGAGAATAAAGAGTCAAAGAGTGAAACTGAGAGTTCAACTCATATTTGTATCTTCAGCATGAAGAGATTCAGTTCCTCTCAGAACAGAGCAGATGTTCAGACACAAGAGTTTGATGTTCCTCCAATAAAATCAACAAACACTAAAACTAGTCAAATAAAAACTTATTTATAATGAGTTTATCTTATTTATAATTTATTATCTTTTCTCTCAGTACATCCTGTTTTAATATTCATGACATTCATAAGATCAAATGTAAGTGGTTGCTGGTTTGTCTTTCTGGTCTTGTGTCAGTTTATCTGCAGGTGTCTTCATGCTTCATTGAGTGAAGTTTATTTATAAATGTGAGATGTGTGAACTCATTTATAAAAGAGACAAAAGAAATCAAAAGAATATAATGTTACTTCACTTTTATTGACATTTATTAAAAGCATAGAGAATGAATAAAGCAGAGACACAGACTGTTGATGTGAGACATGAATGAGAAGAAGAGATGAGAAGAAGAGAGGATCTACTCAGAACACAGATCTTTCTTCACTTCTCCAGTGACTGTCTGACCTTCCCGACTGATCTCACAGATCACTGAGTCTCTGTTGATCCATTCTTGTTCAGTGAGAGTCAGACTGCTGCTCCAGCTGTACAGACCGCCGTCTTTCTGTAGGACTCCAGCTCTGTTCTCCTGAGATCCTGACATCTTCCCATTCACTTTCCAGCTCAGACTCCAGTCTGAAGGGAAACCATTGCTGGCCACACACATCAGTGTTGCTGTCTTCTTGCTGGAAATCTCTTCACTGGACGGCGGCAGGACGATCACTTGAGGACGACTTACACCTGACATACAGAGATACACAGACCAAAAGATCAAGAGTTTAAGTGACAAATTAAAATGAAATTTAGATATCAAATATTGTTTCAAAGTTTTGCCCAAAATAATCGAGCTTATGTGTTTGTGTTCACTTCTTCAGTTTCATGCGTGGCTCTTTGTTGCAATGTTCAGTTTTAACCCCTTAGTTATGTTTAGTGGTGTGTGTTAAGTGAATATTATATGTAGGCTACACAAAAAGTGTGTTTTATATTCACACCACAAACTGCACGCAAAAATAAAGTTTTGCCAAGCATGTAAAATACAAACACCCATTTTGTGTAAAGTGATGATTTTCTATTTGTTGTGTGTTGGAATATGAATGACATTTGTTAAGGCACAAAATTCATCTGCAGTCCTTAAAAATCATCAAAGCAACATCTACAATCAAGTCTTTGTGCCACGTAGCGATTTCTTGTTCTTTCGAGTGATATTTTCAATTTCTTGCTTTAATTTGAGACATCTAAGTTTAATTATCCATTAAGTATTGTGTTAATCTTTAAATTAATACTTAATTCCTCTAAATGGTTTATCATCTGAACTGAAGTGAGATCTTGTGTTTTATATAAAGCGACTCCTCAGACAACAAACATGAAAGTAGCGCTGCTGTCACATACCACATGAGCACAAAGACGAAAAGTCGAAACAAATAAACAAAAGAATTTCAACTTTTACAACATTATTTGGTAACACTTTACAGTAAGGTTCATTAGTTAACATTAGTTAAAATGAACTAACAATGAACTGCATGCATACAGCATTTATTAATCTTTGTAAATGTTTATTTCAACAATTACTAATACTTTATTAAAATCTTGTTAACATTAGTTAATGCACTGTGAACTAACATGAACAAACAATTAAAAGCTTTATTTCCATGAACTAACATTAGCAAAGATTAATAAATGTTGTAACAAATGTATTGTTCATGGTTTGTTTATGTTAGGTAATACATTAACTATAATGAACCTTATTGTAAAGTGTTACCCATTATTTTAATTATTGAGGTGTTAATAAAAAAAAAACTTGTCTCTGCCTTTTAAATAAATTGCATATAGAGCAGCACAATATGGCACATAGTCTACAAAAGAAATACATATAAAATACTCAAAGCACCCTGACTCAGAATTAAAAACAAAATAAATAGAAAGAATGTAAGATGAAATTAATTTAATTATTAAAAAGCAATAGCAAGCAAATATTAAGATAATTTTGTACTTACTGCCAACTTCCAGTCTCGTGCCGGTGCCGAATGTGTACCACAGTGATAGAAACAAACCAAGCAGCTGTACAAAAACCTCTGAACGCTTCACTAACTCTGACTCTATAACAAACACATTTAACACAACACAAATTCATGCTTAACAATGCTTTTATTTACTTGTATAATTATTTTATTTGTATTTCTCTGACACTATACAAAAATAACAGAATTTCTAAAAGTAAATCTCTTAAAATCAGCTGAATGTTTGATAGTCAGTAATAAACTGTGAATGAAAGATTGAATCAAACATTAAGAGTTAAAGTTTTCAGTCTGTAGGTCATCAGGTTAACTGACTGCATGTTGATATCACATCAGATCACTGAATACTGTCTTTCTGGTTATGTACACTGCAAAAAAAAGGATTATGTCCCTTAGTAAATTTAACAAAATAAAATGAGTAAATTCTATTTAAAAAAAAATGTTGTCTTGTTTTTTTAACCATAATTTGAGTAAAAATAACACAAATGTGAGTAATTCTAAATGAACACATAATTGAGGACTTGTAGTTCCCAGCATGCTTTGCATGGGACTGCATTTGGAGAGTATAATTTGAAATTAAACAATATTTTATGAGTTTAACTAAAAATAAAGACTTGTTAGTGTTTAATGTTCATTTCTCTTTGAGATTTAGTCGGGTTTCTGTTCCTTCTTTGAGTTTTTTACCATCATTCAGAAGACTGCTGCTTGTTTATAGACAATAGGTGATGATGAAAATCATGATGTGTGTTCATTCACTCAATGAGCAATAACTGTGCTAATGTCAGTACTGAGAACAGTCTTTTCTTACTTGCTCATCATAATGTGGTAAATAATAATAAATATGTAAGGAAAAGAAGGAATTGTACGTGATTATACAACAGTTCTTTCTGGTTCTCGAATCTGATTGGCTAAGAGCTATGCGATATTGTGCTGATAACGGCACTGTAACCGCATCACCTTTCGTATCATTCCGCCACCTAGTGAATGGAGGTCCTAAGCAGGCTCATCTCTGAATGGAAAAACACAGACGCGCTGTTTTGAATCACTCTCCGTGTGTCTCATTAGTTTACTAGCTCATAAATCAGTCTGTGAATCCCCAATCGGAAGTAATTATTCTGTCAAAGATCAGCGCTCTTGGATGTTACGTTAAAGTTAATGGGAGAAATGTCTTGTCACATCGTGTGGACGATTAACACTTGGAAAGAGGAATATAAACACTCGTTTTTTTCTGGAGCTATATCTTTTATCAGAACGCGAAAACACCGTGGAAATGCAGGTAAGCACCGCAGCTTTTAAATGTGGACATTGATCATTTACTTTATCATGACGTGACTATTAAAACATGTTATGAGATATCGCCACTGGTATATTTATAAGCAGCATGCAAAAACATCTCTCTGACACTTACAAAAAACCATTTTGTATAGTACTGACAAGAACAAAGTTTAATAATAATAATCGAGTGCTCGTATCGCGTTAAGAATAAATGAGAAAGCAATAGTAACGTTATTCAAGTATAGTTTTATTAACTTTTACCTCGCGCCAAAACAATAACAACACAAAAGACACTAAATATGAATAAAAAAACAAGTAATCGTTTGATCATGACACCACATACTGCTGATTTGATCTCATTTTGACGATCTTAAACAAACAAGGCCAACATGAGAGCCTGGGTATCTCTGTCAGAGATGTAGCCCAGAGAGGGCGGTGGTCAGCGGGGCGAGTGAACACTCACGTCCGCTCATGCTTTGGTTCTCATTCGTACCGAATCTCAGTAAGCACTCGTTCAAACAGGCGCTATCTTTACTAATCGACTGCAAATTTAAATATAATACATATACATTCTCGACTAAACTAATCTTAAAACTACACTTTGTGACCAAGAAACGGTAATATAAAGAAACGGCTTTTCCGTCCATTGAGTTGTTATGAGCTTCAAAGCAGCCGAAAGTTTTACCTGTCATTCTGGCCGCCCTCAAATCCGTGGCGGAAGAAGTAGTTCTCAAACAAAGAGGCTTTTAAAATAACTCCGTTGTTGTTTTTTAGTTTTCGTTTTTCAAACGTGTGCCGTCGAACTGTTGTATAAAAGCAATATCGCTCTCGGAGTCGTGTGATATAGCTCTATATCATCACGGCTGTGATTGCCTCCGGCACTCGGCCTACGGCCTCGTGCCTCTGGCCTAATCACAGCCGTGATGATATAGAGCTATATCACACTCCTACTCGAGCGATATTGCTTAATTAAATCAAGAAGATTCAATTAAAGAAGTAAGCCTTTAAAAGTACTTAAAGTGTTTTAGTAACATGTAAGTAAACATCACATATTTTTACAGTGTAATTTAATAATAATAATAATAATAATAATAATAATATGTTTATTTTCTATAGCGCCTTTCCAATGCTCAAGGACGCTTTACAAAGAACAGTTAGAATATAACAGACAGTCAACACTTAAATAGAATATACAAAATGGGAAGTAGTCATTTGCTACAGACCAAAACATTAGCAATTGCAGTTGCACATTGCAAAGTATTATAAACAAGACAAAAAGCAGAAGAATTAGAAGAAATACATTATGACTGGTAGAACTGAGCAAAGAGATGCGTTTTAAGATTTGACTTGAATTCTTGAAGTGATGTTATTGTTCTAAGGGCCAGGGGCAGGGAGTTCCATAGCTTGGGAGCAATAACAGAGAAAGACCTGCCACCCATAGATGATAGTCGGAATCTGGGTACACACAGAAGCTTGCAATCTGAAGATCGAAGAGAACGAGGAGGAGTATAGGGAGAGAGTAATTCAGAAAGGTAGGGTGGAGCAAGACCATTGAGGGCTTTAAAGGTAAGGAGGAGTATTTTGAATGTAATACGAGAGAGCACAGGTAGCCAGTGAAGATGGTAAAGGACAGGGGTGATATGAGAAGAGCGTTTAGTGGAAGTACGCATTCTTGCAGCAGAGTTTTGAATATACTGCAAGCGGGAGATAGACTGTGCTGTTAAACCATAAAATAGTGAGTTGCAATAATCAATGCGTGATGTGACAAAGGCATGAACCAGTGTCTCGACATCTTTTGAGCTGATGTAATTTAACTTTACTTAGTAAACTTAAGTTTCACACTCATTGGAGACCACTACTTGACTATTTAGATAAGTTGCCAGCTGGGGAAGTCTCCTTGTAGAGTCTCTATATGGTTATATATATATGCTGCTTCCTCGGTTCCATTCCGCCAGCAGCAGAAAGCCCCCCATGATCTATCCACTCTGAGACACTTCAACATAGCAGATAATTTGCTCTGATGTCTGAGGAGTAAGCAGCAACTATTTGACATTTGACATTTACTTTGTACAATTAATGATTAGCACTAGCAACTTGCACTAGTATTGGTAACTACTACTATGTACTAATTGTAAGTATTATAATTCTAATTACATCGGTATATTTAAATGTATGTATATGTATAATAATGTTTATGTTTTTTTATTTTTATTTTTTTTAAGTGTACAAGTGAATTATGGGTCTGGGGTGGGCAGGGAGAGGACGGAAGGGAGGGAGGGGATGTTGTTAAGTTTATAAACAAAAACAAAAGACATTGTATTTTTGTATGCACCTTATGTTTGTACTTTTTGCATTTGATAAATAAAAGTTATAAAAAAAATAAAAAAAAAACTTTTCTAAGTAAATTTTACTTAATTATACAAGTGTGAAATTTCAGCCCTCACGAAATTTCGTTTTTTCATAATCGTATAACGAATTCCTGTTTTCTTGTGATTATCACGTATTGGTTACTCAACTGTTTTGTCCTATTTTCTTACCATTGTCGGTTTGTGAGACTGGGTAGGAAATTTGCACAAAAAAAAACTTACAAAAGAAAAATTGAGTACATTTTACTTATTACTTTTTCAGTGTAATAAGTCCAATTAGTGTTTAAAAAGAGACACAAAACCTTACTAAATACATACACTGCAATTATTTTTATTCAGTCATATATCTCATCTGTTTCATGTTCATGAAGATCTGAAAGATAAAAAATAAATGCAGGTCATAAAAGTGGACAGATAAAAAACTTCAAACCAATGAATATCCCAACACAAATGTGTCTTGTGAATGTAATGATCAGATTAATATAATGAACACTTCATTCATATCTTACACATCTCTGTAAGTCAGATTTCTGCTGTATTGACCAAGAAGATTTTCATAATCTGTTTGCAAATCAGATGAGATGTTTCAGATCTCTGAGAGTTTATATTGCTGTGAGTTTAACACTTCATAACTCAACACAACACACAAAACTAAACATCAACAATGACCTTCACCATCATCTTCATCTCGACACTTTTATTCTCCTTGTAAGGTAGATTTTTAAATACTTTTACCTTGTTTATAAAATGTGAATGTAAGCATTTAATATAATATTATTTATTTTTCAGGGTGTAAATCACAGATCACAGTAACTCAAAGTCCTTCAGTGAAAACTGCAGCATCAGGAGACTCTGTTACTATGAACTCTCTATCACATGCTGCTTCATGGTGTTACCCACGCTGTGTGTCCTGGTACTTACAGAAACCTGGAGAAGCTCCTCACCGCCTGATATATTATACAAGGAGCCGTCAGTCTGGAACTCCATCAAGATTCAGTGGTAGTGGATCAAACACAGATTTTACTCTGAGCATCAGTGGAGTTCAGACTGAAGATACAGGAGATTATTACTGTCAGAGTTATCACAATATCAACAGAAAACATGTGTTCACACAGTGATAAAGAGTCATACAAAAACCTCCATCAGTCAGACTGCACAGAAACGCACGCACGCACGCACGCGCACACAGATATGATGTATGTAAATGTAAATGTATATGTATGTACATATGTAAAGATGTAATGACTTTAATACTGTACAAACTGTAATATATTACACTGATTAACCAGGTTTAGGTCAGGTGGATTTTGAATGTATGTATGTGATGTGTTGAGTTAGTTTCATAAGTCATATTCAAAAGAGATATAATTTATCTTAAGTGGTTTTATACAGACTTTAGTATTAAAAGAGAGGATAGGGTTTCTGTTTGAGAGCAAAAGCACGGCTGCTTTAGTCAATTCATAGAAAGTTCTCTTGAAATCTTTAACATAAATAAATAAAGTCTCAATTGAGAAGAGAAAGTGTTCAGGTTCACAGCATTTAAACAAACAGTAAATGTGAGATGTGAAAATCAGATTTGCATTGGTAGTGTTGAGTGATTCTGATCCTCTCAGCTCTGTCTTCTGTTAACATCTTTAAACCACATCAACTTTAATTTACTTTCATCTAAATTCACTCTCTATTTTTAAAACTTCAGCAAATGACTTATAATGAAAATCACTTGAACACAAATGTAACGTCTTCAAAATCTTTATTGAATGTAACAGCAAACACAAGAGATGTTGTGAGAGTTATAAAAGTGTAAATGATCAGATGTGTATGAGTAAACTGACATGAGTCTGACACAGATCATCAGATATATGAGAGATCTTCAGCTGGACAAACATCAACACTCAGATCTCCTAACAGCGACTCTTACGCATGGAGACCTCGTGAAGAGTTTCATCATGTGTCACTCTGCAGACGAACACCTCCGCCTCTTCCCAGAGTGCTTTACTGAGGGTCAGGACACTTTTACGGCTGTATCGGCCGTCCTGCTCGCTCTCGGCACTGGTCTGAATCCCGTCAGTGACCTCTGACCCATCCAGTGTCCAGCTCACCAGCGCCCCCTGTGGAGAGTAAGAGTTGAGCAAACACTTTGCATTATCATCACATGCTTCAGTGCTCTGAGTCTTTATAACTGTCTGACACAAACATTTTATAACACAACATCATTACAAAACACACAAACACAAATGAATTTCTTCATCGTCTTCATTTGGATTCTGGGAGTTTTGATTCCAGGTAACAGAAGTGAAAGCTTGTTGTTAAGTTGAATGTTTTTGACTCTTTTATATTTCATTAAACATCATTTTCTTCTCAACAGAATCCAGAGGAGTTACTGTAACTCAGAGTAAAGCTCAATCTGTTTCTGTTGGACAAACCGTCAATATAAACTGTACAACTGATACTGGAATAAATTCTGGAGGTTTATATTGGTTTCAACAAAAACCTGGAGAAACTCCTAAACTCATCATTTATTATATAAATATTCGTCATGGTGGCACTTCACAGAGATTCGGTGGCAGTGGAGCAAATTATGGTACAGATTTTACTCTGAGCATCAGTGGAGTTCAGACTGAAGATACAGGAGTTTATTTCTGTCAGAGTGAACACGGTCCCAGTGGTAGCACACGAGTGTTCACACAGTGATAAAGAGTCGTACAAAAACCTCCATCAGTCAGACTGCACAGATACACCTGACAGATACTGCAGCTGTACACACACACGCGCACGCACGCACGCACGCACGCACGCACACACGCACGCACGCACGCACGCACACACACACACACACACACACACACCAGACTGGTTTGCTGATCTAATGATCTGAGTAATCTAAATATCTTGCCTAAATTATGTCAGGAAGGCTGCCTGATATTAAATGTATATATGATGAATCCTGTCAGTTCTTATTCATGTAGACAATTATTATTCAGTTATCATTCAGATATCATTAAGTTTCGTTCAGATGTTCCTCTTGTGTAGTTTTATACAGACCTCAGATTTAAGGACTTTGTCTGTATATCTGTTTGTGTGTTTATGTTCCTGTCAGTTTAGTGAAAATCCTCTTAAAACTTCATAACTGACCAACAGACTCTATTGAGAAGAAGTGAAAGTGTTCAGGTCGACAGCATTTAAACAAACAGTAAATGTGAGATGTGAAAATCAGATTTGCATTGGTAGTGTTGAGTGATTCTGATCCTCTCAGCTCTGTCTCCTGTTAACATCTTCAAACCACATCAACTTTAGTTTACTTTCATCTTTAAATGGACCTTTTCTGAAATGTTTAATCAAATCAAGACCATTTTAAACATTAGCAAAACATTTTTAATTAAATTAAACATTTCCACACAAATGTAATGTTTTTAAACTCTTTAATGAATGTAACAGACAGCAAACACTAATATGCAAATTACAAGGATCAGATTCTGTTGGTCTCCGAAAATACTTCATAAAATATCTTACACTTGAAGATGTGAATTACAGTTTTTTCCCAATCGCTAACAAGCGCTTACCCACCCTTCAGATACTTTTTCTAAACACTTAATACCTACAAAACACAATTGGTCAAATGGATCATTTTCTTCTCAAAAACACATTTTGTGAAATATATAATTCTTCGTTTCAAAATAGAAAACATCTTTCTCTGCACACACTAACTTTACCAAAACACTGAAAATCTGACTCAAAATGAAATTATTCTGTCACTTCTTTTCACTTCACAAGGTACATGCAATCAATTAAAGTACACCAGGTTTCAAAATACTGGCATTACAAAAACTGCATAGACTTATGTTTCAGTTTTACAGGTATTTGCATGCAAAACATGCAATCCACCGTTTTTACGCTAAATGTCTTGGTTGGGAACTGTATGTCCATATGTACAGTAATGTTCACATTCAAAAGCATTCCAGTAAAAAGCAAATCATTTTTTTCCTTTACTGTTTACTACAGGAGGTACAGTAGAAACACGGTATGATAGAACAGAAAAAGTTTTACAGTATTGCTTACAGTGAACAAAATATCCATGAAACACACACGAGCATTCTGAACAAAAAACAACAGCAAATAGCCCAGATTAAAAAAATCACAAAATTACTGTATCTACTCTCTGTGATCTTCAGGGTTAGGCCACGTTTTCATCAACATCACATCTGATATCATCCAAGGTGATGCAGTTGGGATATAACCGCTTGGTATGTCGGATTCACCCTTGGCAATCATGAACCGTGATGTTCCTTCAGTCAGCATCCATGGCTTCAAGGGACATCTGGTCATGTGGCTGATGGTTATAAACCTTACACCTCCATGCAGAAAAAAAACTTCTTTTTCAGGCTTAAGGAAAGGTGAATAGGGGGAAGGAAGAGACATACCAGTCTTGGGTGGTCTTCAAACCATGTTGTTATTGCTTGAGAATGATGGAAAGTCACATTGTCCCAGGTAATTACAAAGGACCTCATGTTTTCACCCTCCTGATCCTGCTCTGGAACCAGGTGCTGATGGAGATTATTGAGAAAGGCAAGGAGGCGCTTGGTATTATAGGGTCAAACCTAAAATCTCTAAAGGAGTAATCCTGCATTTGCTGCATACATGGTGATGTTTGCCCCTCTCTGTCCTGGCACATCAACTGTGGCCCAAATTACATTTTGTCCATGTCGACGCCTTTTAGCCAGATTGAATTCAGCCTCATCTATGAATATGAATTCATGAAGGACCAACAAAGTTTATGTAAATAATGTCATTACTGTATACCATATACTGTACTGTAACCTATTACTGTGTAGGTTACCTATTTGCAAAGTGCAACAGACATTGAATTGAATATTTACTATACCTGGACATATTGTTGTAGCTTCTTGACTCTCTCACTGTTCCTCTCAAAGAGAGACACTTCATCCGCTTCATCCGTGCACTGTGTTTGGATAATGTCCGCGTAATGGTTGTGAGGCTGATGCTACCAATATTGTCAAATATCTCACGGTCCTTTACAATTCCTCAACCAATTCTGCTAAACTACAAGCACAATTCCTGCTTTACACTCACAGTGCAGTTTTAAAACACACTTTTTTAAAAACACTATCACTACTTCTGAACGCTTCACTAACTCTGACACAAACACATCATATCACAGCAAATATTCATACATCATAGACTTGTGAAGAAGTGTAAACACATGTAAGACAAGAATAAAAGTGAATTTAAAGACACATGTCTGTCTGTAGTAAAAGACATTTACTGAATGTTTGAACTTCACAATATTGAAGACACAGAGACACACAAGACATCATAAACGCTCCTGATATCCAAATCTTCTCATCTAATCTCAATGACTACGTTTACATGCTGTAAATATTCGGGTTATGGTCAGGTTAAGGTCGGGTTTCGGGTTTCTGAAACATTCGGAATAACCCGTTTACATGCGTGAGCAGAGAGAGTTACCCCTGTATACATGGAATTGGCAATATCCCGATGTAAACTGTGATTAAAAGGTAAATGCGGTGATTTTGCGTGGCTCACTATTGCGCAATGCGGTTTTACCGCCTTCATTTACTAAAATAAAATTATTATTTAAATCCAAAACAAGCTGCACCGATGTAGAAGCAGGGTAGGCTAAGTTACATGTCTTTCCTTTTATGAGAAAAAGATTAACAAGCTATACTAGCCTTCATCTAAATATATTTTTGAAAAAAAAAATTAATTGAAGAACGATTTTCTAACAAGAAGTTTTTTTAGTGCATATTTACAGAGCATCGGTAAATACAGAACACAACAGTGTCTTAAAGAAATTAAAATTAGACAGTATTCATGCACCTGTAAATGTACAAAACGAATGCAATAGCTTACAGAAGGCAATGAATATTTATTTATGGCATTTTCAATAATATATTAGTAGATAAATTAACATCTATAAAGTATGAAAACGAATAAATCATTATTTTGGCTAAATTAAGCTGGATGGATAATTTTTATAATTGTCATCCTTTCAGAACAAGCTTATGTGCTATCTATAATAACTTACATTATATCCTGAGTGTTACTTTGCCGAAAATATGTAGAAATACATGCAAGTAAAAAAGTACAGAACAAAAATGTTTACCTCACGCAGATAGAACGAAAAGCCGTTAATTAAGCGGACTGAGAACGTGCAGAAACAGTCGAGTCGGCAGATGATCATCAATGTTTATAATGTTTCACGCAGGTACTGTTGATGAAAAACTTTATATCTATGTTCAGGTAAGAGTCAAGTATTCAGTCAGTTAATAATACAGCCACCGGCGTTATTGCAACATCCTTATCCACGGAGCGGACGCTGTATACAAAGAAAAAACCTAAGGTTTTTATTTTAAGTGGTTTTAATGCTGGTAAGCAATCAGTTATATGCCGCTTTGTATTTGTGTTGATCAGTTAAATTAAAGTAATTTTAATCTTAGAAACATGCATCAAGATGCAGACGACGCTACAGTTATTCTGTCATCTTTAACTTTTTCACACATTCACTGTATTTAACAAAATATGAATAGCATAGTATTACATTTTGAATTCAAATTCACACAAAAAAAAACAAGTTACTCTCATAACTATTGGCAATCTATTTGGCCTTTATTATACATGCTTTGAAAAACAAGAATAGCTATATATTAATTTAACGTGAAAAACGCGGTTGTTGCAATTGGTTTCCTCCTCGCTCTAAAAGTGTGGCGCATCTCTCTCGCCATGCTTACCTCTACTCCCTGCGGGTTTTTGGCGAATACAAGAAGTTCCTCTACTCAAAAGACCAAGATTCCTTGCGAATAGAACATGCGCAGTACACAAATCAATGTTCCTTTTGATGGTAATATCCCGATGCGCGTTTACATGACCAAAATTTCGGGTTAGAAAAGAGGTAACCCAGGGGTAATATTCGGGATTTTAAAAACAGGAATATGAGCATATTCGGGTTTTTGCTGGTGTTTACATGGACGTGCGCGACCGGGTTATTGCTAATATTCCGGATTTGAACGGGTTATTGGCTGCATGTAAACGCAGTCATTGTGTTATTAATCCAGACTGTATAATGTGTTTCTATGAAGATAAAGCTCTGATGTGTGTTGAGTTTATTTCCATAGACAAACACTTTGCATTATCATCACATGCTTCAGTGCTCTGAGTCTTTATAACTGTCTGACACAAACATTTTATAACACAACATCATTACAAAACACACAAACACAAATGAATTTCTTCATCGTCTTCATCTGGATTCTGGGAGTTTTTATTCCAGGTAACAGAAGTGAAAGGTTGTTGTTAAGTTGAATGTTTTTGACTCTTTTATATTTTATTAAACATCATTTTCTTCTCAACAGAATCCAGAGGAGTTACTGTAACTCAGAGTAAAGCTCAATCTGTTTCTGTTGGACAAACCGTCAATATAAAGTGTACAACTGATACTGGAATATATGACTGGGGTTTATATTGGTATCAGCAGAAACCTGGAGAAGCTCCTAAACTCCTCATTTATGCAGCAGATGCTCGTTATAGTGGCATTTCACAGAGATTCAGTGGCAGTGGAGCAAAAGGTGGTAAAGATTTTACTCTGAGCATCAGTGGAGTTCAGCCTGAAGATGCAGGAGATTATTACTGTAAGAGTATACACAGCATCAGTGGTAGCTATGTGTTCACACAGTGATAAAGAGTCGTACAAAAACCTCCAGTAGTCAGACTGCAAAGAGACACCTGACAGATACTGCAGCTGTGTACACACACACACACACACACACACACACACACACACACACACACACACACACACACACGTGAAAGCTGCTTCAGATGTAAAGAGGACGTTTAGATGTTTGTCATGAATAATTGAACTGAAGTCACACCTGCTGTATGTTTAAATCACTTGACATGAATCTGTGGAAAACATTACAACTAAATATAACTGGACAGTAAAACTACATGAATGTGAGGTCTTTATTCTCCTGATGGGCAGTGCATGCAAACACACATGAATGTTTCAATGATCACATTAAAGAGATTCTACTTTAAAGGGTTTTTAGTGCTCTGGTTTTGGTGAAAATTCAGTTAAAACAGAGGAATAAGTCAATCATTTTAATAAAACCCCTAATAATAAACACTTAAACATTTAACATCAGGACTTACCAGGTGACAAAAGCTTTAGAATTTCTGAGCCGTGTGTTTTCTAAAATCAAGAAATAAGAAAATATATTTATGCACATAGACATGAAGCTTATTTATAGCACTGTTTATAGGCTTTGTTTCATGACAATATTTCTGAAAACTATTTTACTTTATTGAAAAATTATTTCATTCTCAATAATAAATTATGTTGATTTATTAAAATTTTATAAAGTACAATAATAGATAACAGCATAGTAGTATTTGTTGTGCTGCTTTGAATTTATGATGATTTATAATGAAATCTTCTCAGACAGGATGGTTTACAGCAGTATATCATGAAGCTCAATACAAATAATCCAGACATTTTTGTGACTATAACCATAAATCATATTTTAGCTCTCATCAGCTTTGAAAGGGTGGAGGTGAAAATGACAGACATGTTTTTAATACAAAAAAATCTCATCAACTGTATGCCAACTTAAATCTTAAACATTTACACCTCTTTCTTGCCCAAATGGTTTTTATGTGTTGACAATATCATCTCAACTTCAATGTTGCTTCATAATTAATGAATGAATGAATGATTGTGTTAATGAAGATTTAGAGAGAGAGACATCATCTATAACAAGAAAAATAAACTGACAAGAAAAAAAGCAATTCTACAAAATGGTTGACCGATAAACGGGCCGATTCAAACCCTTACATGTGTCACTTTATTAATTTATCAACATCTTTGTCAATACTGTAGGTCAGTGCTTCTCAAACTTTTCTGGCATGTGGCTCCCACCCCTTGTGTACGGTGCACACTTTAGTGGCCCCCCCAAAAAAAAAACATTTGACATAAAACATTACAAAACTTAAAATTTGAATTAAACAAAACATATTAAACTATACAATGTAGTTCTGTTGGTTAGTAGCCTTATTTATCTGAGGTTTAAATAAACATTATTATGATAAATTAATGTATTTTATAAATTGGGGTTCCCCTGGCACCATCTCATGCCCACCAGTATGAGAGCCACTGATGTAGGTAATGCATATTATTTTCAGATATTTTTATTAAATCATGTGTAAATTAATTAGTTGATGTGATAATGATAATAATAATGATAAGTTGAAATGACTTATAAATCTGAATTGATTGAACAAAATAATTAAGATTTTTTACAGTGTGAAATGTATGTTTCACCTATATATTTTCATTTTTTTATATTTTGAAATGTACCTTAAAAATAAATATGTTAAAACATTTTTATTCACGTCGCATTGGAAGAAAAACTTTGTTTCAAACCTATACTTTTATATTTTGGACAGGAAATTTTTTTTTCGCCATTTGCACTATAAAATTAGAAATGTATTTATTGCCCCTGAAATATATGTTAATATAAGAAGGTTAAAACTAAATATTATCAAATTCAAAAATATATTCAGTTAGCTTTAATATCAACAAACTGTATTATATACTTAAAAAATATTTTATTCCAGAGAAATTTATTGTTTTGCCGTAAGGCACACAGAGAGACAGGTGATGTTTTGTTGTGATGTTGTAATGGACTGTTGGATTAATTAAACAAGTTCACAATTATTTACTAACTCACTGAAAAAATGCAGCATGAAGTTAAAACAACTTGGTTTTGCAAGTCAATTTAACCCACTATTTTAAGTTATGCCCTGTCATAAATTGAGATTACTTAAAAAAGTTAAACAATTTCAACTTGTTTAAATAACATTAAATAACAAAAATATATGTTGATTTGACAAAAATGCAGCTTTTTGATGAAATTAAACAATGTTAGGTTGTTAAAACTCCTGATCACATCCTGAACTTGACCTCACCTTGTCTGATATATAAAAATTTTACACAAGCTACTCATAGCATTGGTAACATATATTTGATCACATTTGATGATATTATTTTAAATTCTCAATGCTGTCAGAAGGGGGGGCTACAGCACATCTAGTTATCATGACCATGATGCTCTCAAGAGGTTTAGTAAAGTCTGATCACTGCTTTACATCTCATCACACGCTTCAGTGCTCTGTGTGTTTATAACAGTCTGACTTTAAAACACAGTGCTGGAAAAACAACAAATACACAAAATGAATCTCTTCATCATCACCTTCATCTGGATTCTTGGAGGTTTTATTCCAGGTAACAGAAGTGAAAGGTTGTTGTTGTTAAGTTGAATGTTTTTGACTCTTTTATATTTCATTAAACATCATTTTCTTCTCAACAGAATCCAGAGGAGTTACTGTAACTCAGAGTAAAGCTCAATCTGTTTCTGTTGGACAGACCGTCAATATAAAGTGTACAACTGATCCTCAATTAAGTGGCAATGCTTTATATTGGTATCAGCAGAAACCTGGAGAAACTCCTAAACTCCTCATTACTGATATAAGTAGTCGTTATGGTGACACTTCACAGAGATTCAGTGGAAGTGGACCACCTCGTGGTAAAGATTTTACTCTGAGCATCAGTGGAGTTCAGACTGAAGATGCAGGAGATTATTACTGTAAGAGTGTTCACAGCATCAGTGGTAGCTTGGTGTTCACACAGTGATAAAGAGTCGTACAAAAACCTCCAGCAGTCAGACTGCACAGATAAACCTGACAGATACTGCAGCTGTACACACACACGCACGCACGCACACACACACACACACACACACACACACACACACACGTAAAAAGACATAACATTGATTGTAAAAACCCATCTCATGGTGTTGTGTTGATATTTCAGGAGTAACTGATGGTCAATGTCAACTTTAATTCTTTTACAATCTGAATATGATCTCAGTTCATATAGGCTTTTAGATGTACATGTGATGTCTGCTATCATATTATAATTATGAATCATACTCCATACACCAGTCCTGTTCTTGTCCACAAAAAAATTCCCTTAAAACTTCAACTGACTAACAGTCTCCATTGAGAAGAAGTGAAAGTGTTCAGGTTCACAGCATTTAAACAAATAGTAAATGTGAAAATCAGATTTGCATTGGTAGTGTTGAGTGATTCTGATCCTCTCAGCTCTGTCTCCTGTTAACATCTTCACATCAACTTTAGTTTACTTTCAGCACTTTTTCTAAAGTTTTAAACAACTCTGAACAATTTTTTAAAGGTTAACACTTCAGCAAAGAGCTTTTGATGAATGACACTGATAAATGAAGCACTTCAACACAAATGTGAGATGTTAGGACATCAGGATCTTCAGGAGAGAGCTTAGATTAAACATCACAGATCTTATGAAGCACTTCATCATGACTGCTTCTCATGCAATCTGAATATACTGAAGATCAGGGGTCTCCAAAGTGGCACCTGCACACAGTGCTAAAGCTACCAGTACCTGGTTTAAGGACCATGGTATCTCTGTTCTTGATTGGTTAGCAAACTCGCCTGACCTTAACCCCATAGAAAGTTTATGTGATCAGACCCCAGAATTTAAATGCAATATAGGAATTTTTATTTCAAAAATTATAACTGGATGCCACTTACTAATTTATTTATGCTCTGAAATATCGCTTGAAAAGTTATTTGTTGCCCAATCTGAAAAGCTGTTTATGAGCTCTGTTTGTTCATATCAAGCATTTGAAGGTGGAATGGAAGATTTGGAAACATGCTAACTTTAGCCTGCTAGCACTGAAATCACGATATCAGAGCCCTTTAGTAACAGTGTGTTGCAATGGATGGACTGACTCATATTTATCGCTGTAATAATGTCATGTACTAGCAGCATTAAGTTTGAGATTTTCTCTGCTGTATGATGGATGGCAGAAATGACTCGTGACTCTGTTCAATGTTAATTACAAAGCTCATTAAAGCTCATCATTGGACTGTTCTGAGAACAGCTGTCAGTGTTCCACTGCATCATTTATGTACACAGATGTATGATGAAATGTGTTTCTGAGAGTTCAGAAAGTCTCTGAGATGGTTTACAGTATCTGATGCTGTGCTTTCTATGAAATAAATTTAAATTCAGACCCTTGATGTTTTCTGGATCTGTTTGTTTCTTATACTTCACATAAAGTCTCTAACTGATGTTTCATTGAGCTGTGATATCTGTCTCACTAATGAAATAAACAAACATAACTGATATTGTTCAGCCTTTTAGTATAGCCGTGATTAAATGTTTACACACGTATAATACTTTAGTTTATATATTTTTAATATAATTTAATTATATAATTTTATTATACACAAGATATATTTCTGAAGTCATTGTTAAAGGCGGAGTCCACGATGTTTGAAAAACGGTTTGGAAAAGGAGACGGGCCGACTACCAAAACACACTTATAGCCAATCAAATCAAATCAAATGCCGGGTTGCGTATGTGTGGGGCGGGTCTATCAACAGAAGGTCCAGATTCTATTGGGGTAGGGGCGTGTTTGTTTAGGCGATTTCAAATATCAACACTGGCTTTCAAACATCATGGACTCCGCCTTTAAGAGGGTTCTTATATAGGTTTCCATTAATGCTGATCAGGTGAACATCTGATTGATGATTATTGACAGCTGGTCACAATAACAAGGTGATTAGTTAGATTATTTAAAGTGTTCCTCCTGAACTTTCTTGATAAAACATCATTAAATCTGTGAGTTTAGTGATAGGCCTACAAATGCTAATGTTCCAGCAGATCAAAAAAAAAATTTTTTTTAATATATTTAAAAATATACAAAAAATGGTTTCAACTCAGTCATTTCAACGTACTATTATTTATATTAACAAGAGATGAGTTAAAACTTATTGTTAAAATAAGTAAACTTTATTTAATAAGTTATAGAAACTCTTCACTTGTCAAGATAAATAATAGTAAGTTGAAATGATTTGTAAATCTGAGTTGATTGAACAAAAATTAAGACCGCAAATAATTTTTTTAAACCGTGCTGACATATATTTTGAAATATTTTTCCAAAAATGTGTGTTTCACCTTTGTCTATTTGTATTTTTTTGTATGTTTGAAATGTGTATTGAAAATATATATTTTAAACCAATGCCACTTAAAAAAAGTGGAAGAAAAACTAACAGTTAAACATAACAGGTTTGAAAATATTAAAATTAAAAATATTTTCAGCCGCAGAATATACTTAAAAGTATATATTTTATACTTCTTATATTTTGGACCGGAAACTTTTTTTTTGCCTATGGGCTGTAAAATTATGAATGTATTCGTTGCCCCTGAAATTCATTTTAAAATGTATGTTAATATAAGAAGGTTAAAACTAAATATATTATCAAATTCAAAAATATATTCAATTAAGCTTTATTTTTAAAAAAAATTAATTTAATATTTAAAACATATTTTGGGCCAGAGAAACGTATTTATATTTTGAGCATGTGACACAGAAAGACAGGTGATGTTTTTTGATGTTGTAATGGACTGTTGGATTAAATTCAAGAAAAATTCAAGAAAAATTTGCTTACCCCATTAGCAGATTTTTTTTTGCTTGTTTTATGCACAAAATCCCTTAAATTTAAAATTTTTGGTCTAAAAACTAGACTTATTTTCTTGGGTTGTTTTGCTCATCAAGAAAAACCATCTTAATTTAAGAATTTTTAGATATTTTACTTAAAACAAGAAAAAAATACTAAATGTATTTTCTTAAATTATTTTTTGCAATGTATAAGTTTAAATGTTACGGTTAAAATGACTGCTGGTGGCCATTCTAGTGTTAAAAGTGCATGATAAGGAAACGCAATTTTCTCCCCATGTTAGGTCAAGAAAATGCTGGAAAAAATTACAATACACAGTTTTAGTTAAACGTTCAACACTGCAAAAATTGACTTTCTTACTTAATATTTTTGTCTTGTTTCAGTAGAAATATCTAAAAATTCTTAAATTAGGTAATTTTGCTCATCAAGAAAAATCATCTTAAGTAAATGAGTCTAGTTTTAAGACAAATTAATATACAATTTAAGTGAAATTGTCCTCAAAACAAGCTAAATGATCTGCCAATGGGGTGAAAAAAATTTGTGAAATAAGATTTCTTTTTTCTTAAACACTTAATTAAAGTAAAAATTTCTCACCACATTTGGTAGTCAAAATACCATAAAAGCGCATTATTTAATGTAAATTAATATGAAAATAGTCTCAGCTGTGTTGGGGGCCCAAAATCCTTAGCAGCGCCCCTGTGTGTGAGCACAAACTCGTCCCGTTAATCTTCTGGGATCATTGCCGGAAAGAGGACCTTGTCAGATATACGGAAAACCCTCTGTTTGAGCATGAAGCCGAAAGAATGCCGTAATGGGCGTGTTGTAGTGAGGACGCGCGCATCATCAAAACAAAAGTTATGGTTCAGCTCCTTACAACGAGAGATAACATGCATATAAACATTCACCACGAGAAATGATGCAAACTAGATTGAAGCAGTTATCAGGAAATGATAAATGAGACGTATAAACAATGACACATGTGTCATGGCAACATGAAGTTGGTTCAACTCTTTAAAATGAGGGATTACAACATTCACGACGAGAAATGTCAGCAAACTGGACTGAAGCGGATATCAGGTAGGTTAGCTCGTTACTGCGTTGAAACTGAGATCATTCAGCAGCATAAAAGAATATCGCGTCACGTGCTCATTTGAGCTATAATAAACGAAAATACCCACGCGTCATCCCAACAAGATATATCGTTCAGCTCTTCAAAATGCGGGTTTTAAATGCATATAAACAATCACGATGAGAAATGTCTGAAAACTGTATTAAAGCAGAGATCATGGAGCTCGTCAAATATTCATTCTGAAGCTGAGATCATTCACGAGCAGAACTGTGCGTTCACACGCTCCATTATAGTCTTATCATAAACAAAAATGCACGCGAGTTGTTTCTGTAGAGAGAAATAATAAATAATTTGCAAACTTCAGACGCTGCGTAGAAGAGAGGGCGGGAATTTCAACAGGTCACGTGTCTTTCCGGGACCATCAGATGCCGGGTAATCATGGCAGTGTGAATGAACAAAAAAATCTAACTATCCTGGAAAAATCCAGGATGCCTTTCCCATGTATTTTATGTCTGTGTGAAAAGGGCTTTGGTAACATATATTTGATCACATTTGATGATATTATTTTAAATTCTCAATGCTGTCAGTAGGGGGGGCTACAGCACATCTAGTTATCATGACCATGATGCTCTCAAGAGGTTTAGTAAAGTCTGATCACTGCTTTACATCTCATCACACGCTTCAGTGCTCTGTGTGTTTATAACAGTCTGACTTTATAACACAGTGCTGGAAAAACAACAAATACACAAAATGAATTTCTTCATCATCACCTTCATCTGGATTTTTGGGGGTTTTATTCAAGGTAACAGAAATTCATCTTTATTCAAAAATGATTTTAAATGTTAGTTTTCTTTCTTTCAACAAATTTGTTTTCTTCTCAACAGAATCCAGAGGAGTTACTGTAACTCAGAGTAAAGCTCAATCTGTTTCTGTTGGACAAACCGTCAATATAAAGTGTACAACTGATACTGGAATATATGGCTGGGGTTTATCTTGGTATCAGCAGAAACCTGGAGAAGTTCCTAAACTCCTTATTACTGGTGTAAATGATCGTTATAGTGACATTTCAGATCGATTCAGTGGAGATGGAGAAGCTGATGGTACAGATTTTACTCTGAGCATCAGTGGAGTTCAGACTGAAGATGCAGGAGATTATTACTGTATGAGTGTTCACAGCATCAGTGGTAGCTATGTGTTCACACAGTGATAAAGAGTCGTACAAAAACCTCCTTCAGTCAGACTGCACAGATACACCTGACAGATACTGCAGCTGCACACATGCACACACACGCACGCACACGCACGCACACGCGCACGCACGCACACGCACGCGCGCACACGCACGCGCGCACACGCACACACGCACACACGCACACACGCACACACGCACACACACACAAATAACATCAGAAATCATGAATTGTTAAAATTAGAAGCAATATCTTTTTTTACAGTCTATGTATATGACCTAATTTGAGAGGAGAATAGCGCAAATATCTGTTTTGGATAATAGTCTGGTGAATAATTTCTCATGTATTAAGCATGTTTCCTTTTTTAAAACATCAATATAGTGCAACAATATAATATTTTATGATAACAATTACAGTAAGTATACATCTCCAGTTTGTATAGATCATGAGTTTGTCCCATGCATTTTTTTCTCCATTACATGAACATTGACTTAATAACGTGTGATTGACTTGATAAGAAGCTATTTATGTGATAGTTTGTTGTGCAAGAGGGAAAAACCCCAAATGAACCCCCAGAGTTGTGTACAAATGTTATTAGATAGAAATGAATTCTGCTTCTGTTTATTCCAGTCAATGTGCTCAAACTTACCAGAGAAAAGTTTTAATGTATTCATACCTTGCGTATTTTGTAATTTGTACGAATTTGAGATATTTACTTAGTTATAGGACTATATTAGTGTTTTAAAGAAAACACTAAAGTAAAATGATCTATTTTCTGTGTTTTCATGGCTGAATGACCAGCATCCTGGTACAAAACAATAGGTTTGTACCAGGCGCTTGGGACGTCCATAACTCACAGCCTCGGTTTGGAATCAACATGGTGGCAAACTAAATAAGACGTATAGAGATTTACATGTTACTGCTATAGTTGTGTGTTTATATATCTGTGGATGTGAGAAATAAATCTTGAATGTTGAAGTGCAGGTTAAAAACATTTCTTCATTTGAACTTCTCTAAATATTCAATATATTAATCTGACTTCTGAGATCAGACTCATTGTGAAGTGTTGAATCTGATCAAAGCTCATTTCTTCATCCATCAGTTAAACTCATCAGCGTCTCATTTCAGAGAATAAAGAGTCAAAGAGTGAAACTGAGAGTTCAACTCATATTTGTATCTTCAGGATGAAGAGATTCAGTTCCTCTCAGAACAGAGCAGATGTTCAGACACAAGAGTATGAAAGATAAATATAAACTACATCTGCAGATGTCTTCATGCTTCATTGAGTGAAGTTTATTTATAAACCAATGATCAATATACTCATTGTTCAAATTCAAAAGAAATCACAAGACAAAGAAGCAATATTTAATATTTCTTTATTGAAAAGCATAGAGAATGAATTAAGCAGAGAGACAGACTGTTGTATGAATAGTTGTCCACTGTTGATGTGAGACATGAATGAGAAGAAGAGATGAGAAGAAGAGAGGATCTACTCAGAACACAGATCTTTCTTCACTTCTCCAGTGACTGTCTGACCTTCCCGACTGATCTCACAGATCACTGAGTCTCTGTTGATCCATTCTTGTTCAGTGAGAGTCAGACTGCTGCTCCAGCTGTACAGACCGCCGTCTTTCTGTAGGACTCCAGCTCTGTTCTCCTGAGATCCTGACATCTTCCCATTCACTTTCCAGCTCAGACTCCAGTCTGAAGGGAAACCATTGCTGGCCACACACATCAGTGTTGCTGTCTTCTTGCTGGAAATCTCTTCACTGGACGGCGGCAGGACGATCACTTTAGGAGCAGACACACCTGACATACAGAGATTCACAAGATAGCAAAAGATGAAGAGATTAAGAGACAAATTTAAAAGAAATCAAATAAATCCATAATAAAATATATATTCTGTTTTTGAGTTTAATATCATCTCATCAGTTAATATCATTTACTCTGTTAATGCACTACACTTATTATAACACAAACACAGTAATAATAACACAATATTTTATATGAATATTTGTGGCAGCAACAACAAGGTCATGGGTTTGATTTCCAAAATTTGTATAATATCATGACTGCATTGTAAATCACTTCATATTAAAGCGTCTCGCAAATACATAAAAATGTCAAAATACATCAATAGTGTTTGAATGTAAAATATGTTTAATGTGATTTTATCCTATCATAGTGAATCTTATAAAGGTTTGTAACAGAAGTTTGTGTAAATATTCAATCGGGTCTCACTGTGCTTGTGTGGCGTTCTGTGATAAACGGTTTAATCACGGTTTCATCTCTTTTTGTTTTGTTATGTGCTGACACTTTTATTTGTGGAAACATCTAAGACAAAGAGTTTTGGTAAACTTTTTAAACAAACTAAATCTCACTCTGGAGATCTGATAAATCAACAAAGCAGTATAATTAACACTATGCAACCCAGTATCACGAAATTGCGTGACTATTTCACGCATGGACCAGCGTGACAATGTCACGCTTTGCCGCGTTTGAGCGTAAGCATGTCACGCTTTCTGTTTGTGTCACTGTCATGTATTGGTTACTCAACATTTTTTTGTCCTAATTTCTTACCATTGTCGCTTCGGTTTAGGGTTAGATTTACATAAAATGACACCCTTACCTAAACAAACTCTTACCCCAACGTCAGGTGACAATTGGTTAAAGTTTAGAAAATATAAAAGAATAAGTATTGTATCTTTTTTTTTTTATAAACCAATACTTAAAGTGACAAATACTTAAAGTGACATATAACACAAGCACCAAATCTAACCCTAAACCGAAGCGACAATGGTTTGAAAATAGGACAAAAACGTTGAGTAGCCAATACGTGACAGTGACACAAACAGAAAAGCGTGACATGCTCACGCTCAAACGCGGCAAAACGTGACATTGTCACGCTGGTCCATGCGTGAAATAGTCACGCATTTTCGTGATATAGGGTTGCACTATAACAATAATCATTTATAAATCTTATGAAGTTACTTTTATACCAGTTTCTTGTTGAAGCGATGTTTTTAATTTTTTAACTTGACTCATCTGAGCTTGTAGTTATTTATTAAGTTCACTTTAGAATTAATACTGAATTAATTTGGTCAGTTACAGAGACTCAAGATGTCTTCTGTTAACATGTGTTTATATGACGCGAGTCTGCGGCGCCACACAGCAAAAATTAAGGTAGCGCCGCTGTCAGACACCCGGATCTCATAATGTGTTAATATTGACAATCAAAATTTTGTAAAATGTATTTGACATTGTGTCTTCAGGATAAATTAGCCACATTTCAAAAACAATGACTTCAGACTAGAAAAAAATTTGTATAATATAACAAGATTCATTTTAAAACACGTTAACATTAAACGCCTTAAGATAAAACACTTTAAATTACCTCTGCGTATGGATCTGTTTATCAATAAACTTGCCTTGTCTTATTTGTCCATGTATAAAATTATAATTAATAAATTCTTATTATTTTGACTTTTTTCTTGAAAACTAACACATTTAATTCTGCATGATAATAATTTTAATACTGAAGTGTTTGATAAACATTGTTTATAGGACTGAATTACACTCAATCTTTAAAAGAAATCTCAGTTTATATTCAAAACGCTCTTACTGAGAATTAAAATAATAAATATAAGAGAAATAAATGCTACATAATATGCTAAAAAAAATTTTGAAAGTTATTATAATTTTTGTACTTACTACCGACGTCGAGTCTCGTGCCGGGGCCAAATGTCCACCACAGTGATAGAAACAAAGCGAGCAGCTGTACAAAAACCTCTGAACGCTTCACTAACTCTGACTCTGACACAAACACATCATATCACAGCAAATATTCATACATCATAGACTTGTGAAGAAGTGTAAACACATGTAACACAAGAATAAAAGTGAATTTAAAGACACATGTCTGTCTGTAGTAAAACACATTTACTGAATGTTTGAACTTCACAATATTGAAGACACAGAGACACACAAGACATCATAAACGCTCCTGATATCCAAATCTTCTCATCTAATCTCAATGTGTTATTAATCCAGACTGTATAATGTGTTTCTATGAAGATAAAGCTCTGATGTGTGTTGAGTTTATTTCCATAGACAAACACTTTGCATTATCATCACATGCTTCAGTGCTCTGAGTCTTTATAACTGTCTGACACAAACATTTATAACACAACATCATTACAAAACACACAAACACAAATGAATTTCTTCATCGTCTTCATTTGGATTCTGGGAGTTTTTATTCCAGGTAACAGAAGTGAAAGGTTGTTGTTAAGTTGAATGTTTTTGACTCTTTTATATTTCATTAAACATCATTTTCTTCTCAACAGAATCCAGAGGAGTTACTGTATCTCAGAGTAAAACTCAATCTGTTTCTGTTGGACAAACCGTCAATATAAAGTGTACAACTGATACTGGAATATATGACTGGCATTTATCTTGGTATCAGCAGAAACCTGGAGAAGCTCCTAAACTCATCATTAAGGCAGTAGATGAAAATTATGGTGACACTTCAGATCGATTCAGTGCAGAAGGAGAACAGGGTGGTAAAGATTTTACTCTGAGCATCAGTGGAGTTCAGACTGAAGATGCAGGAGATTATTACTGTATGAGTAGACACAGCATCAGTGGTAGCTATGTGTTCACACAGTGATAAAGAGTCGTACAAAAACCTCCTTCAGTCAGACTGCACAGATAAACCTGACAGATACTGCAGCTGCACACACACACACACACACACACACACACACACACACACACGCACACACACATTCTGGTTTCCATGTTTTGTGGGGACATTACATAGACGTAATGCATTTTATACCGTACAAACTGTATATTCTATTTCCCTTACCTGCCCCATTCCCTAACCCCAACCATCACAGAAACCCTTCCACTACTTCACATTTTCAAGATACATCATTCTGTTTGATTTATAAGCTTGTTTCCTCATGGGGACATCAAAATGTCCCCACAAGGTCACAAAAACACTGGTATTCCTATCTTTGTGGGGACAATTGGTCCCCACAACGTGATAATTACCAGGTACACACACACACACACACACACACACACACACACACACACACACACACACACACACACACGTGCGCACACACGACATTTACTTTTATATTTTAACCAGGTTTCAGTCAGGTTTTGGATGTTTTGTGGTTTTATACAGACTTTAGTGAAGAATAAAACCAGTCCTGTTCTGGTCTGTTCATAAAAAAATTCTCTTGAAATCTTTAACATCATTAATAACCAAAGTCTTCATTGAGAAGAAGTGAAAGTGTTTAGGTTCACAGCATTTAAACAAACAGTAAATGTGAGATGTGAAAATCAGATTTGCATTGGTAGTGTTGAGTGATTCTGATCCTCTCAGCTCTGTCTCCTGTTAACATCTTCACATCAACTTTAGTTTACTTTCATCTGGGAATGCAATTTCTCTAAACTGTTAAAACAAGTCAACATCATTAATTTTAATGTGTTAAATGTTTGCAAAATATTTTTAATTAATAATGTAACAGCAAACACTAAAATGTTAAATGATAAGGATCAGACAGGTGTGAGCAGAGCTTTTCCTAAAGTCCAAACCCTTATTCACGTTTCCCTACAATACTTCACTAATATCTTACACTTGAAGAAGTTAATTAAATGGATAGTTCAGTCAAAAATTTTATTAAATAAATGTAAACATGTCTGTATATTTTGTATAAGCTTTATTTGCTGCTTGGTGTACATTACTGTAAAGATGCTCTGTGCAGTGTAGGGATGTATTTATTATTTTCCTGAATGTTTTACATCACATTATGAAGTATACAATATGTCTTTTAAGACAGAAATAGGCATTAATATATTACATCTGAAACTCATCCACTGTGATCTCACAATCACATAAAAGTCCAACACAAACAACACCTCAGACACAATTACTGTCATCAATATGTGGGATGCATACATTATGAAACATAAACGGTGCTTAACAAATAAAATCAACCCAATGTAAGGTTTGCATCGCAGTTTTAATGGTTGAAGCCGACTCAAACTTGGGTATAAAAACATGAATTTGAAACTAATGAAACATCAAGAACTTTCTGAAAAAGAAATAGTTGACATTAAAACACTTCATGATGCTGGATGATCTTTCAGATAAATAGATGAGTGATCTAATAAATGTAAGCACTGTACAAGTAAAAACATCTCTGTAGGACAAAAGATTGAGAATAATTGACTTAATATTATTAAGATATAAACAGAGATATGTTTTATCTTAATAATATTAAGCATGTCATCTCATATTTATTTGAATGTGTCAGATTATTCCTCTTTCTTCTTGATGTTATTCATGATCTGTCTGTGAATGATGCTTTTAGATTGAATGTTGTGTTCCCTTTCAGTCGGTCACTACGACGTCACGTCGTGACCGACGAATTGGGAACTCGCTTAGAGAGACCAATCTGCTTCGTACTCTACTAAAACGCCAATGAACTTGGCATTGAGATATTTGCATAATGCTGGCGCCACCCCGCCAGGTGCGTATATAAGCCACAGGTGCAAATATGGAAATTAGCTTTTTCGCTTCGAAAGCCGGCATTATCTG
Source organism: Paramisgurnus dabryanus (assembly GCF_030506205.2). Lineage (NCBI taxonomy): Eukaryota > Metazoa > Chordata > Actinopteri > Cypriniformes > Cobitidae > Paramisgurnus > Paramisgurnus dabryanus. The sequence goes on along the minus strand of NC_133358.1, from coordinate 30,904,376 downwards.
CTACTGAGAAGCTACTCTCTGCTCTTCTGGGAACGGTTGCTGAAGTTGATTGACAAGCAGTACTGACACAGCGGACGCTCGCAGTATTCCACTGCTCTGCATCTTTTTTGTTTTGAGTTTAGTGTGTGCGTTGCCTCTCCCTGTGCGCATCATCAGCTGAGCACCTAAGAGTGATTTCCCTAAAGAGTGATACGTGAGAGCTCTGTGTCTTTTTAAAGACAGCCACTCTCTCGTATATTCGGAGATCAGCGTCCTTTTCAGGATAGCTTTTCCTCCGTGCGATCTTGGATGCGAGAAGTACAGGGATTCCAGTGACGGTCACGAGCGCTGTCTTCGTGCTCAGGCATCGAGCACTCCGGGGCTGCATTCGTGGAGAGTTTCTGTTCTCTCTGTGAGAGCATAACCCTCTTGGATTGCGGAGACGACTGTCGTTTCTACGGGAACGGCGTCCGCGCCTTTGCAGTGCTGAAGGCCGCCATGGTGCGGCTGTCAAGCGCTCGCAGGACGCTCTTCGCATCACTACGCTGAGTAGGACGGAGGATGCGTCCTTCACCTACCGGCCTTCTCATCCTCAGCCGGTTGAGGCTCCGATGGAGACTGCAGAGTCGTGTTCTGCGATTTCTGCCGAATCCATTGGACCTCCTTCTGGTCCCGTCACTTCTACAGCATCAGAGGGGTGCCCATTTTTTCCCTCCGAGGCGGAGTCGTCCCGGAGATGGCGGCCGTGCCCGCTCGAGCGGCGGAAACGGTAGAGTTGGAGGGGTTAATTCCTCTCCGCCCGAACCGTCCCGCCCACATGATTGGTACTTCGGAGCTGCCCGGGCCTCTACGGTCCTCACCTCCTGTGCCTGCCTTTCCCGACGGCACGAAGAGCTGACGTGATTTGCGGCCGTCTCGGCCGTTCAGCTTCACCCCTCATCTCCCTCACTAACGGAGCCGCTAAGGGGGATCTCTTCAGTTGAGCGGGGGGTTGCGATGCAGCTGCGTTCCTGGAGGGACCACCCAACCCTTCCCTCCCGTGTTTGTATAGACAGTCGTCCGGTTACGGGCGCTGCCCATCAGGCATGCGGAGACGTGGCTTCAGCCCTGCACGCATTAGCGTACTGCAGGTTCACCAAACGAAGGCTTTAGAGATATACGAGGGAAGCCGCGACCTTCAGTCGTGCGATGTCCACCACAGTGTTCAAGATCGCCACCTTTGGCTATGTCTGGCTTATATGACGGAACAACTTCATGAATGCTCCTGTCTCACAGACCGGCCTCTTCGGCGAGCCCGGGGAGTCGTACAGCTCCGCTGCGCAGACTGAGGCGATCTCCTAGGTCGTGCCCCAGCGGATGAGAGCTGCCCTGGTCCACCAACGCCGGCTCCTCAGTCTGCCTCTCGCCGTCGGCGTCCTGCGGCGGCCACCTCCGTTCCCCTCCTCGGACCCCATCTCGGCAGCGCAGGGGAACCGGTCGTCAGCAGCTCGCCCCGCCCGCTTAGCCGCTTCCCGTGAAAATCGGGAGTTTAAGTGGCCAGAGACGGGCGACCCGGAGTGGCAGAGGATCACTCTTCAGGAGACAGTGATTCACTCCTTCCCCCGGTAGAGGGTCGGGTGGAAAATCCTTGGTTTGCATATGTTCCACCGGCTGTCCAGCCGGTACCCACTTAACCACACAAAAGAGTGCATACCTCTTTCCTCTCCAGGTCTCCGGAGGATCGAGAGAGCCGTGAGCGTACACCTGCTCACCCTACCTCTCCTCTATCGCCAGCGGGTGTCCTGAGGAGTCCGAGCTCTCCACTGAGAAGACCGGACCACCAGCACCCTCATCGGAGTCTGCGCTCTCCGCAGAGGAGACCAGACGACCGTCACCCTCAGCGGGCTCAGGTTAGTGTCTCACACACACATACTGTAGATGTTTATGCTGTTACAGCAGTCGCACCGGCAGTATCACCTGTCTCGCTTCGCTGCCCCACCGCGGGTACTTCGGTAGTGTCGTTAATTCTCCTCGTACGGTCCCGGGATGCTTCGCTTCAGTTCCCAGCCCGTCTCGTTGGGTTTTACGCACTATCCGCCTCGGTTACGTAATACAATTACCGGCACTCCCCCAAATTCTCGGGCATTCGTTTCACTATAGTGAAAGCGTCCGATGCACATGTACTGCGTGCAAAAGTTGATGTCCTGCTGGCGAAGGACGTTTCGAGCCGGTCCCTCTTACCGAGAATGATGATAGGGTTTTTCCAGCCTTTATCTCATAGTACCCAAAATACGCGGTGGGTTACGACCGATTTATTTACGCACCGGCTCTACAAATGTGATCCTTTAGGATGATACGCAGAGGCTCGTATTTCAATATTCAGATCGGTTTGCAGCATAGACCTGTAGACGTGTACTTCATGTGTCCATCTCCCCTCGCCTTAGACCGTTTTTCGCTCTGCGTTCATGGAGTGGACATACTAATACTAAGTACACCATTCGAGCTGTCTCTCTCTCCCCGTGTCTCCATGAAAGTGCTAGTCATGGCATTAAAATCTCAGAGAGAGAGAGAGCGTTGTTCGCATTCTGCTTATATTTACGTCAACTATAATGGCTCGTTTTCGGCAGACGTGCGCGAACACAGAGATTTAATGCTTCAGCATCTCGCTCGTTTAAGTCATCAGGTCAGCTGGGAAAAGAGCAACTTTGCCCCGTGCAGAGGATCCTTTTCTCAGTATGGAAATAGACTCGATCGATTTATTGGCGTGTTTTACAAGAGCGCGCAACCAGTCAGTTCTGACTTGCCTCGGTTTAATTCGAGGGAAGGACGCGGTCCCTCTGAAACAATTTCAGAAGCTCCTGGACATATGACAGCATGCTGCGGCTGTGACACTGCTCGAGCTGCTTCATATGAGACCGCTTCAGCATTGGTTTTACGATCGAGTCTCGAGGAGAGTGTGGCGCAACGGCATACACTGTGTAACCATTACACCTGCGTGTCATTTCAATTTTACCCCGTGGCAGACCCAGCATTTTTGATAGCAAGATATGCCCCTGAGTCGGGTCTCCTGGCATTATGTAGCACATACAATGCCCCCAGCACGGGATGAGCAGCCACGTATGACGGGCTTGCAGTCTCGGGGGTGTGCATAGCACCCCAAGTGCCGCGAGCGGTGCGCTGTATATCTGGGACTTGTACGCTCCGCTATGGAGATGCGAGGGAAGGATGTATTAGCCGACACCGACAACATTGCGACTGTTGCGTTATTTACCGTTAAGGCGGTTTTTGCGCTCTCGTCACCTGTCGCATCTCGCTCGTCATCTCCTCCTTTGGAGTCAGAAGCATCTGAGGTCCCTTCGTGCCATTTACATCCCGGGTTCGCTCAATACAGCGGCAGACGCGCTTTCCCGAGCTGCGCGCCCCGGTGAATGGCGACTCCACCCCCAGACGGTCCAGCTAATTTGGAAGAAGTTCGGTCGTGCGCAGATTATATCTGTTTGCGTCGCCGGACGATACCCACTGTCGCCTGTTTTATTCACTAACCGAGGGCAGCCTCGGCGTGGATGCGCTGACACACAGCTGACCGCGGGGGATGCGCAAATACGCATTCACTCCAGTGAGCTTGAGGCAGGACGAGGAGAGCCTTTTATTAGTCGCCCCGTACTGGACGACCAGGAATTGGTTTTCAGAGTTAATGCTCCTCGCGACAGCCCCTCCCTGGCGAATTCCCCTGAGGAAGGACTTTCTTTCTCAAGGAAGGGGCACATTTTGGCACCCGCGCCCCGACCTGTGCGATTTCCATGTATGGTCGTTGAGCGCGCGCAAGGTTTAGGTGATTTATCGCAAGCGGTATCTAACACCATCGACGCGGTACGAGCACCGTCCACAAGACGGGCTTACGCGCTTAAATGAAACCCTTTTTCGTCACCTGGTGCTCCTCGCAACGCGAGGACCCCAGAGAATGCTTAACATTGTGCTTTTATATATCTTCAACATAGGTTAGATGGTAGGCTGTCACCCTCCACCATTAAAGTTGATATCGCCGCTATTTCTGCTCATCACTCGCTTATTAACGGCAGATCAGTTGGCAGCATGATTTGGTTATTAGATTTTAAGAGGCGCTCGCAGGCTAAACCCCTCGCGCCCTCCCTCTATTCCTCCTGAGACCTGTCCATGGTGCTGAAGCCCTACTACAGGTTCCGCGTTCAAGCCTTTGCAGTCTGCGAGTCTGAAGTTTTTGTCAATGAAAACTCTGACCCTGCTAGCATTGGTCTCCGTGAAGAGAGTAAGGAATTTACATGCATTCTCTGTTGACGATTCGTGCCTTCAGTTTGGTCCTGCTGTCTCACTGAGACCCAGACCAGGCTACGTGCCCAAAGTTCCCACCACTCCCTTCAGAGATAAGGTGGTGAGCTTGCAAGCGCTGCTCCCCGGAGGAGGGCAGACCCAACCATGGCTTTATTATGCCCCGTACGAGCGTTACGCATCTACGTGGATCGCACACAAAGCCTCAGGACCTCAGACCAGCTCTTGTTTGTTATGGTGGCCAGCAGAGAGGGAAAGCTGTCACTAAGCAGAGGATGTCTCATTGGATAGTTGATACTATCGCCCTTGCTTATAATCTGCAGGGCATTCCTTGTCCATTTAATTTGAGAGCTCACTCTACTAGAAGTGTTGCCTCATTTTGGGCATTCGCTCGTGGTTCCTCGCTAACAGACATCTGCAGAGCTGCTGGTTGGGCGACACCTAATACGTTCATTAGATTTTACAGTGTTCGTGTCGAGCCTGTCTCCTCTCGTGTTCTTTCCTCGTTAGGGGAAGCACAGAGAACAGGCTCGCAGGTCGGCTTGCAGCCTCCGACTGCTGCTCCAAACTGAGCTCAATATGGAAGGCCATCAAGGCAAAAACGCGTAATAATTTGTTTTGCCTTCCTCCGCTGCCTTGGCAGCCTGATGTTGCGGAGCATCCGCTGCCAGCCTCTCACTAGCTGCATCCTTGCGAACCTGTGTTTGGCTCGGGCATCCACATTGCGTCCCACCGGGTTCCTTTGTGAGTATTTTTCCGTGGGGTTAATCCTACTAGCCCACGTTTCCCTCAGCAGAGCACTGCTTTGCTTACACAGCCACGGCTGTCATTTATACCTCAACTACGGTTGACTTTCGCCCACCAATAGCCCTTAACGGGGCGGTGGCTTCCGCAGCGTCCCTATACCGCCCAGATAGGGCGCTTCCCAGTCGCTGGCACTACTGTGGGGTTAAAGGAACATCTAGTGCCCGGCCTTCTGCCTTAAAACCTAATTCTCCTTATCCTTAAGTGGAACCGGAGGGCTTTACGCAGACACTGGAAGAGGTCAGCCCTCAGTGGCGTTTTGGTAGGGATTCCCAATTCGTCGGTCACGACGTGACGTCGTAGTGACCGACTGAAAGGGAACGTCTCGGTTACGTATGTAACCCTCGTTCCCTGAAGGAAGGGAACGGAGACGTCACGTCCCGTCGCCACAGGGCTGCTCCCTGCTGTTTATCGGCCGGTCACACTTTCCGGCTTTCTCAGCGAAATGAAGCTAATTTCCATATTTGCACCTGTGGCTTATATACGCACCTGGCGGGGCGGCGCCAGCATTATGCAAATATCTCAATGCCAAGTTCATTGGCGTTTTAGTAGAGTACGAAGCAGATTGGTCTCTCTAAGCGAGTTCCCAATTTGTCGGTCACGACGTGACGTCTCCGTTCCCTTCCTTCAGGGAACGAGGGTTACATACGTAACCGAGACGTTTTAGGGACTGAATATCATGAGTGGATGAATCTCACTGGGTCATGTTTCACCCTAAAATATAATAAAAATTATTCAATTTCTTTATGCAAAATTATTTTATTTTTCTATTGGGGGATTTTGTGTCACAGATTCTCAATAGTTTTGATGAGTTAAATGCTGTTTTATTATCTGGAGATGTTTTGAAAGCTGCTTCAGATGTAAAGAGGACGTTTAGATGCTTGTCATGAATAATTTAACTGAAGTCACACCTGCTGTATGTTTAAGTCACTTGACATGAATCTGTGGAAAACATTACAACTGGAAATGTAACTGGACAGTAAAACTACATGAATGTGAGGTCTTTATTCTCCTGATGGGCAGTGCATGCAAACACACATGAATGTTTCAATGATCACATTAAAGAGTTTAAAGGGTTTTTAGTGATCTGGTTTTGGTGAAAATTCAGTTAAAACAGAGGAATAAGTCAATCATTTTAATAAAACCCCTAATAATAAACACTTAAACATTTAACATGAGGACTTACCAGGTCACAAAAGCTTTCTGAATTTCTGAGCCGTGTGTTTTCTAAAATCAAGAAATAAGAAAATATATTTATGCACATAAACATGAAGCTTATTTATAGCACTGTTTATAGGCTTTGTTTCATGACAATATTTCTGAAAACTGTTTTACTTTATTGAAAAATTATTTCATTCTCAATAATAAATGATGTTTATTTATTTAAATTTTATAAAGTACAATTATAGGTAACAGCATAGTAATATATGTTGTGCTGCTTTGAATTTATGATGATTTATAATAAAATCTTCTCAGACAGGATGGTTTACAGCAGTATATCATGAAGCTAAATACAAATAATCCAGACATTTTTGTGACTATAACCATAAATCATATTTTAGCTCTCATCAGCTTTGAAAGGGTGGAGGTAAAAATGACAGACATGTTTTTAATACAAAAAAATCTCATCAACTGTATGCCAACTTAAATCTTAAACATTTACACCTCTTTCTTGCCCAAATGGTTTTTATGTGTTGACAATATCATCTCAACTTCAATGTTGCTTCATAATTAATGAATGAATGAATGATTGTGTTAATGAAGATTTAGAGAGAGAGACATCATCTATAACAAGAAAAATAAACTGACAAGAAAAAAAGCAATTCTACAAAATGGTTGACCGATAAACGGGCCGATACAAACCCTTACATGTGTCACTTTATTAATTTATCAACATCCTTGTCAATACTGTAGGTCAGTGCTTCTCAAACTTTTCTGGCATGTGGCCCCCACCCCTTGTGTGCGGTGCATAATTTAGTGCCCCCCCCCAAAAAAAAAACATTTGACAAAACATTACAAAACTTAAAATTTGAATTAAACAAAACATATTAAACTATACAATGTAGTTCTGTTGGTTAGTAGCCTTATTTATCTGAGGTTTAAATAAACAACATTATGATAAATTAATGTATTTTATAAATTGGGGTTCCCCTGGCACCATCTCATGCCCACCAGTATGAGAGCCACTGATGTAGGTAATGCATATTATTTTCAGATATTTTTATTAAATCATGTGTAAATTAATTAGTTGATGTGATAATGATAATAATAAGTTGAAATGACTTATAAATCTGAATTGATTGAACAAAAGAATTAAGATTTTTTACAGTGTGAGGTATATCTTAAAAATGTATGTTTCACCTATATATTTTCATTTTTTTATATTTTGAAATGTACCTTAAAAATAAATATGTTAAAACATTTTTATTCACGTCGCATTGGAAGAAAAACTTTGTTTCAAACCTATACTTTTATATTTTGGACAGGAATTTTTTTTTTCGCCATTTGCACTATAAAATTAGAAATGTATTTTATTGCCCCTGAAATATATGTTAATATAAGAAGGTTAAAACTAAAAATTATCAAATTAAAAAATATATTCAATTAGCTTTAATATCAACAAACTGTATTATATACTTAAAAAATATTTTATTCCAGAGAAATTTATTGTTTTGCCGTAAGGGAGAAAGAGAGACAGGTGATGTTTTGTTGTGATGTTGTAATGGACTGTTGGATTAAATTAAACAAGTTCACAATTATTTACTAACTCACTGAAAAAATGCAGCATGAAGTTAAAACAACTTGTTTTGCAAGTCAATTTAACCCACTATTTTAAGTTATGCCCTGTCATAAATTGAGATTACTTAAAAAAGTTAAACAATTTCAACTTGTTTAAATAACATTAAATAACAAAAATATATGTTGATTTGACAAAAATGCAGCTTTTTGATGAAATTAAACAATGTTAGGTTGTTAAAACTCCTGATCACATCCTGAACTTGATCTCATCTCGTCTGATATATAAAAATGTACACAAGCTACTCATATTTTTAATCACATTTGATGATATTATTTTAAATTCTCAATGCTGTCAGAAGGGGGGGCTACAGCACATCTAGTTATCATGACCATGATGCTCTCAAGAGGTTTAGTAAAGTCTGATCACTGCTTTACATCTCATCACACGCTTCAGTGCTCTGTGTGTTTATAACAGTCTGACTTTATAACACAGTGCTGGAAAAACAACAAATACACAAAATGAATCTCTTCATCATCACCTTCATCTGGATTCTTGGAGTTTTTATTCCAGGTAACAGAAGTGAAAGGTTGTTGTTAAGTTGAATGTTTTTGACTCTTTTATATTTCATTAAACATCATTTTCTTCTCAACAGAATCCAGAGGAGTTACTGTAACTCAGAGTAAAGCTCAATCTGTTTCTGTTGGACAAACCGTCAATATAAAGTGTACAACTGATCCTCAATTAAGTGGCAATGCTTTATATTGGTATCAGCAGAAACCTGGAGAAACTCCTAAACTCCTCATTACTGATATAAGTAGTCGTTATGGTGACACTTCACAGAGATTCAGTGGAAGTGGACCACCTCGTGGTAAAGATTTTACTCTGAGCATCAGTGGAGTTCAGACTGAAGATGCAGGAGATTATTACTGTGTGAGTGTTCACAGTGGCTATGTGTTCACACAGTGATAAAGAGTCGTACAAAAACCTCCAGCAGTCAAACTGAACAGATACACCTGACAGATACTGCAGCTGCACACACGCACACACGCGCACACGCGCGCGCACGCACACGCGCGCACGCACACACACATTCTGGTTTCCATGTTTTGTGGGGACATTTCCATAGACGTAATGCATTTTATACCATACAAACTGTATATTCTATTCCCCTTACCTGCCCCATTCCCTAACCCCAACCATCACAAAAACCTTTCTTGTACCTTAGATTTTCAATAAACATCATCTTGTTTGATTTATAAGCTTGTTTCCTCATGGGGACATCAAAATGTCCCCACAAGGTCACAAAAACACTGGTATTCCTATCTTTGTGGGGACAATTGGTCCCCACAACGTGATAATTACCAGGTACACACACACACACACACACACACACACACATAAAAAGACATAACATTGATTGTAAAAACCCATCTCATGGTGTTGTGTTGATATTTCAGGAGTAACTGATGGTCAATGTCAACTTTAATTCTTTAACAATCTGAATATGATCTCAGTTCATATAGGCTTTTAGATGTACATGTGATGTCTGCTATCATATTATAATTATGAATCATACTCCATACACCAGTCCTGTTCTTGTCCACAAAAAAATTCCCTTAAAACTTCAACTGACTAACAGACTTTATTGAGCAGAAGTGAAAGTGTTCAGGTCCACCGCATTTAAACAAACAGTAAATGTGAGATGTGAAAATCAGATTTGCATTGGTAGTGTTGAGTGATTCTGATCCTCTCAGCTCTGTCTCCTGTTAACATCTTCACATCAACTTTACTTTCAGCACTTTTTCTAAAGTTTTAAACAACTCTGAACAATTTTTTAAAGGTTAACACTTCAGCAAAGAGCTTTTGATAAATGACACTGATAAATGAAGCACTTCAACACTAAAATGTTAGGACATCAGGACTGATCTTCAGGAGAGAGCTCAGATCAAACATCACAGATCTTATGAAGCTCTTCATCATGACTGATTCTCATGCAATCTGAATATACTGAAGATCAGGGGTCTCCAAAGTGGCACCTGCACACAGTGCTAAAGCTACCAGTACCTGGTTTAAGGACCATGGTATCTCTGTTCTTGATTGGTTAGCAAACTCGCCTGACCTTAACCCCATAGAAAGTTTATGTGATCAGACCCCAGAATTTAAATGCAATATAGGAATTTTTATTTCAGAAATTATAACTGGATGCCACTTACTAATTTATTTATGCTCTGAAATATCGCTTGAAAAGTTATTTGTTGCCCAATCTGAACAGCTGTTAATGAGCTCTGTTTGTTCATATCAAGCATTTGAAGGTGGAATGGAAGATTTGGAAACATGCTAACTTTAGCCTGCTAGCACTAAAATCACGATATCAGAGCCCTTTAGTAACAGTGTGTTGCAATGGATGGACTGACTCATATTTATCGCTGTAATAATGTCATGTACTAGCAGCATTAAGTTTGAGATTTTCGGATGGCAGAAATGACTCGTGACTCTGTTCAATGTTAATTACAAAGCTCATTAAAGCTCATCATTGGACTGTTCTGAGAACAGCTGTCAGTGTTCCACTGCATCATTTATGTACACAGATGTATGATGAAATGTGTTTCTGAGAGTTCAGAAAGTCTCTGAGATGGTTTACAGTATCTGATGCTGTGCTTTCTATAAAATAAATTTAAATTCAGACCCTTGATGTTTTCTGGATCTGTTTGTTTCTTATACTTCACATAAAGTCTCTAACTGATGTTTCATTGAGCTGTGATATCTGTCTCACTAATGAAATAAACAAACATAACTGCTATTGTTCAGCCTTTTAGTATAGCCGTGATTAAATGTTTACACTCGTATAATACTTTAGTTTATATATTTTATATTTTTAATATAATTTAATTATATAATTTTATTTAATAAGTACACAAGATATATTTCTGAAGTCATTGTTAAGAGGGTTCTTATATAGGTTTCCATTAATGCTGATCAGGTGAACATCTGATTGATGATTATTGACAGCTGGTCACAATAACAAGGTGATTAGTTAGATTATTTAAAGTGTTCCTCCTGAACTTTCTTAATAAAACATCATTAAATCTGTGAGTTTAGTGATAGGCCTACAAATGCTAATGTTCCAGCAGATCAAAAAAAATTTTTTTTTAATATATTTAAAAATATACAAAAAATGGTTTCAACTCAGTCATTTCAACGTACTATTATTTATATTAACAAGAGATGAGTTAAAACTTATTGTTAAAATAAGTAAACTTTAATAAGTTATAGACACTCTTCACTTGTCAAGATAAATAATAGTAAGTTGAAATGATTTGTAAATCTGAGTTGATTGAACAAAAATTAAGACCGCAAATAATTTTTTTAAACCGTGCTGACATATATTTTGAAATATTTTTCCAAAAATGTGTGTTTCACCTTTGTCTATTTGTATTTTTTTGTATGTTTGAAATATGTATTGAAAATATATTTTAAACCAATGCCACTTAAAAAAAGTGGAAGAAAAACTAACAGTTAAACATAACAGGTTTGAAAATATTAAAATTAAAAATATTTTCAGCCGCAGAATATACTTAAAAGTATATATTTTATACTTTTTATACTTCTTATATTTTGGACCGGAAACTTTTTTTTTGCCTATGGGCTGTAAAATTATGAATGTATTTGTTGCCCCTGAAATTCATTTTAAAATGTATGTTAATATAAGAAGGTTAAAACTAAATATATTATCAAATTCAAAAATATATTCAATTAAGCTTTATTTTCAAAAAAATTTATTTAATATTTAAAACATATTTTGGGCCAGAGAAACGTATTTATATTTTGAGCATGTGACACAGAAAGACAGGTGATGTTTTTTGATGTTGTAATGGACTGTTGGATTAAATTCAAGAAAAATTCAAGAAAAATTTGCTTAACCCATTAGCAGATTTTTTTTAGCTTGTTTTATGCACAAAATCCCTTAAATTTAAAATTTTTGGTCTAAAAACTAGACTTATTTTCTTGGGTTGTTTTGCTCATCAAGAAAAACCATCTTAATTTAAGAATTTTTAGATATTTTACTTAAAACAAGAAAAAAATACTAAATGTATTTTCTTAAATTATTTTTTGCAATGTATAAGTTTAAATGTTACGGTTAAAATGACTGCTGGTGGCCGTTCTAGTGTTAAAAGTGCATGATAAGGAAACTCAATTTTCTCCCCATGTTAGGTCAAGAAAACGCTGGAAAAAATAACAATACACAGTTTTAGTTAAACGTTCAACACTGCAAAAATTGACTTTCTTACTTAATATTTTTGTCTTGTTTTCAGTAGAAATATCTAAAAATTCTTAAATTAGGTAATTTTGCTCATCAAGAAAAATCATCTTAAGTAAATGAGTCTAGTTTTAAGACAAATTAATATACAATTTAAGTGAAATTGTCCTCAAAACAAGCTAAATGATCTGCCAATGGGGTGAAAAAAAATTGTGAAATAAGATTTCTTTTTTCTTAAACACTTAATTCAAGTAAAAATTTCTCACCACATTAGGTAGTCAAAATACCATAAAAGCGCATTATTTAATGTAAATTAATATGAAAATAGTCTCAGCTGTGTTGTGGGCCCAAAATCCTTAGCAGCGCCCCTGTGTGTGAGCACAAACTCGTCCCGTTAATCTTCTGGGATCATTGCCGGAAAGAGGACCTAGTCAGATATACGGAAAACCCTATGTTTGAGCAAGAAGCCGAAAGAATGCCGTAATGGGCGTGTCGTAGTGAGGACGCGCGCATCATCAAAACAAAAGTTATGGTTCAGCTCCTTACAACGAGAGATAACATGCATATAAACATTCACCACGAGAAATGTTGAAAACTAGATTGAAGCAGTTATCAGGAAATGATAAATGAGACGTATAAACAATGACACACGTGACATGGCAACATGAAGTTGGTTCAACTCTTTAAAATGAGGGATTACAACATTCACGACGAGAAATGTCAGCAAACTGGACTGAAGCAGATATCAGGTAAGTTAGCTCGTTACTGCGTTGAAACTGAGATCATTCAGCAGCATAAAAGAATATCGCGTCACGTGCTCATTTGAGCTATAATAAACGAAAATACCCACGCGTCATCCCAACAAGATATATCGTTCAGCTCTTCAAAATGCGGGTTTTAAATGCATATAAACAATCACGATGAGAAATGTCTGAAAACTGTATTAAAGCAGAGATCAGGGAGCTCGTCAAATATTCATTCTGAAGCTGAGATCATTCACGAGCAGAACTGTGCGTTCACACGCTCCATTATAGTCTTATCATAAACAAAAATGCACGCGAGTTGTTTCTGGAGAGAGAAATAATAAATAATTTGCAAACTTCAGACGCTGCGTAGAAGAGAGGGCGGGACTTTCAACAGGTCACGTGTCTTTCCGGGACCATCAGATGCCGGGTAATCATGGCAGTGTGAATGAACAAAAAATCTAACTATCCTGGAAAAATCCAGGATGCCTTTCCCATGTATTTTATGTCTGTGTAAAAAGGGCTTTGGTAACATATATTTGATCACATTTGATGATATTATTTTAAATTCTCAATGCTGTCAGTAGGGGGGGCTACAGCACATCTAGTTATCATGACCATGATGCTCTCAAGAGGTTTAGTAAAGTCTGATCACTGCTTTACATCTCATCACACGCTTCAGTGCTCTGTGTGTTTATAACAGTCTGACTTTATAACACAGTGCTGGAAAAACAACAAATACACAAAATGAATCTCTTCATCATCACCTTCATCTGGATTCTTGGAGGTTTTATTCAAGGTAACAGAAATTCATCTTTATTCAAAAATTATTTTAAATGTTAGTTTTCTTTCTTTCAACAAATTTGTTTTCTTCTCAACAGAATCCAGAGGAGTTACTGTAACTCAGAGTAAAGCTCAATCTATTTCTGTTGGACAAACCGTCAATATAAAGTGTACAACTGATACTGGAATATATGGCTGGGGTTTATCTTGGTATCAGCAGAAACCTGGAGAAGTTCCTAAACTCCTTATTACTGGTGTAAATGATCGTTATAGTGACACTTCAGATCGATTTAGTGGAGATGGAGAAGCTGATGGTACAGATTTTACTCTGAGCATCAGTGGAGTTCAGACTGAAGATGCAGGAGATTATTACTGTATGAGTGTTCACAGCATCAGTGGTAGCTTGGTGTTCACACAGTGATAAAGAGTCGTACAAAAACCTCCTTCAGTCAGACTGCACCGATACACCTGACAGATACTGCAGCTACACACACACACACACACACACACACACACACACACACACACACACAAACTTATTCAGTCCGCTGTCATGTTGATTCCAAACCGAGGCTGTGAGTGATGGACGTCCAGACCATGAGGTTTAAAACTATTGTTTTGTATCAGGATGCCGGTCATTCAGCCATCAAAACACAGAAAATACATCATGTTACAAAAAATACAAAACATCTGTACAAATTTCCACAAAACAAATAACATCAGGAATCATGAATTGTTAAAATTAGAAGCAATATCTTTTTTTACAGTCTATGTATATGACCTAATTTGAGATGAGAATAGCGCAAATATCTGTTTGTGATAATAGTCTGTTGAATAATTTCTCATGTATTAAGCATGTTTCCTTTTTTAAAACATCAATATAGTGCAACAATATAATATTTTATGATAACAATTACAGTAAGTATACATCTCCAGTTTGTATAGATCATGAGTTTGTCCCATGCATTTTTTTTCTCCATTACATGAACATTGACTTAATAACGTGTGATTGACTTGATAAGAAGCTATTTATGTGATAGTTTGTTGTGCAAGAGGGAAAAACCCCAAATGAACCCCCAGAGTTCTGTACAAATGTTATTAGATAGAAATGAATTCTGCTTCTGTTTATTCCAGTCAATGTGCTCAAACTTACCAGAGAAAAGTTTTATTCATACCTTGCGTATTTTGTAATTTGTACGAATTTGAGATATTTACTTAGTTATAGGACTATATTAGTGTTTTAAAGAAAACACTAAAGTAAAATGATCTATTTTCGGTGTTTTCATGGCTGAATGACCAGCATCCTGGTACAAAACAATAGGTTTGTACCAGGCGCTTGGGACGTCCATAACTCACAGCCTCAGTTTGGAATCAACATTATGGCAAACTAAATAAGACGTATAGAGATTTACATGTCACTGCTATAGTTGTGTGTTTATATATCTGTGGATGTGAGAAATAAATCTTGAATGTTGAAGTGCAGGTTAAAAACATTTCTTCATTTGATCTTCTCTAAATATTCAATATATTAATCTGACTTCTGAGATCAGACTCATTGTGAAGTGTTGAATCTGATCAAAGCTCATTTCTTCATCCAGCAGTTAAACTCATCAGCGTCTCATTTCAGAGAATAAAGAGTCAAAGAGTGAAACTGAGAGTTCAACTCATATTTGTATCTTCAGGATGAAGAGATTCAGTTCCTCTCAGAACAGAGCAGATGTTCAGACACAAGAGTTTGAAAGATAAATATAAACTACATCTGCAGATGTCTTCATGCTTCATTGAGTGAAGTTTATTTAGAAACAAACACACGAGCCAATGATCAATATACTCATTGTTCAAATTCAAAAGAAATCACAAGACAAAGAAGCAATATTTAATATTTCTTTATTGAAAAGCAGAGAGAATGAATAAAGCAGAGCCCCAGACTGTTGTATGAATAGTTGTCCACTGTTGATGTGAGACATGAATGAGAAGAAGAGATGAGAAGAAGAGAGGATCTACTCAGAACACAGATCTTTCTTCACTTCTCCAGTGACTGTCTGACCTTCCCGACTGATCTCACAGATCACTGAGTCTCTGTTGATCCATTCTTGTTCAGTGAGAGTCAGACTGCTGCTCCAGCTGTACAGACCGCCGTCTTTCTGTAGGACTCCAGCTCTGTTCTCCTGAGATCCTGACATCTTCCCATTCACTTTCCAGCTCAGACTCCAGTCTGAAGGGAAACCATTGCTGGCCACACACATCAGTGTTGCTGTCTTCTTGCTGGAAATCTCTTCACTGGACGGCGGCAGGACGATCACTTTAGGACGACTTACACCTGACATACAGAGATACACATAGAAAAAGATCAAGAGATTAAAAAGAAATCAAATAAATCCATAATAAAATATATTTTCTTGTTTTTGAGTTTAATATCATGTCATCAGTTAATATCATTTACTCTGTTAATGCACTACACTTATTATAATACAAACACAGTAATAATAAAACAATATTTTATATGAATATTTGTTTCCTGTGACCTCAAGTGGCAGCAACAACAAGGTCATGGGTTTGAATCCCAACATCTGTACAGTATCTTGACTGCATTGTAAATTACTTCATATTAAAACATCTCGCAAATATATAAAAGTTTAAAATAATTTATTGTCAGTTGTGTTTGAAAATATGTTTAATATGATTTTATCCTATCATAGAGAATCTTATAAAGGTTTGTAACAGAAGTTTGTGTAAATATTTTATCGTTTCTTGTTCGTGCGATGTTTTTAATTTCTTAAACTTGACTCATATGAGCTTGTGGTTATTTATGAAGTTTAAAATGAATACTGAATTTATTTGGTCAGTAACAGAGACTCAAGATGTCTTCTGTTAACATGTGTTTATATGAAGCGAGTCTGTGGTGCCACACAACAAAAATTAAAGTAGCGCCGCTGTTAGACACCTGGATCTCAAAATTTGTTAATAAAGACAAATAAATTTGACCCCGTTATTGAAATTAAAAGTGTATTCTCAAGATTTTTTTTAAAAACTGTTAAAATTAAACGCCTTAAGATACACTTTAAATGACCCCCGTTTGTGAATCTGTCTATCAATAAACTTAATTTTCCATGTGAAAAATTATACATTTATAAATTCTTATCATTTTGACTATTTCTGAAAAACTAACACATTTAATTCTGCATGATAATAATTTTTATTTTGAGGTTTTAGATTTTTCCTCTTGACTAATGATTAAAAAAAACATTGTTTATAGGACTGAATTACACTCAGTCTTTTTAAAAGAAATCTCGATTTATATTCAAAATGCTCTTACTGAGAATTAAAAATAATAAATATAAGATAAATAAATGCTTCAGAATATAACCACATGCTAAAAAATCTATTTAAAATGATTTTATTATATAATTTTTGTACTTACTGCCAACGTCAAGTCTCGTGCCGGGGCCAAACGTCCACCACAGTGATAGAAACAAAGCGAGCAGCTGTACAAAAACCTCTGAACGCTTCACTAACTCTGACTCTGACACAAACACATCATATCACAGCAAATATTCATACATCATAGACTTGTGAAGAAGTGTAAACACATGTAACACAAGAATAAAAGTGAATTTAAAGACACATGTCTGTCTGTAGTAAAAGACATTTACTGAATGTTTGAACTTCACAATATTGAAGACACAGAGACACACAAGACATCATAAACGCTCCTGATATCCAAATCTTCTCATCTAATCTCAATGTGTTATTAATCCAGACTGTATAATGTGTTTCTATGAAGATAAAGCTCTGATGTGTGTTGAGTTTATTTCCATAGACAAACACTTTGCATTATCATCACATGCTTCAGTGCTCTGAGTCTTTATAACTGTCTGACACAAACATTTTATAACACAACATCATTACAAAACACACAAACACAAATGAATCTCTTCATCCTCTTCATTTGGATTCTGGGAGTTTTGATTCCAGGTAACAGAAGTGAAAAGTTGTTGTTAAGTTGAATGTTTTTGACTCTTTTATATTTCATTAAACATAATTTTCTTCTCAATAGAATCCAGAGGAGTTACTGTAACGCAGAGTAAAGCTCAATCTGTTTCTGTTGGACAAACCGTCAATATAAAGTGTACAACTGATACTGGAACAGCTGGCGATCCTTTATCTTGGTATCAACAGAAACCTGGAGAAGTTCCTAAACTCATCATTAGGTCTATTAAAACTCGTCATGGTGACACTTCAGATCGATTCAGTGGCAGTGGAGCAAATGGTGGTACTGATTTTATTCTGAGCATCAATGGAGTTCAGACTGAAGATACAGGAGATTATTACTGTTTGACTTTACACTGGATCAGTGGCATGGTGTTCACACAGTGATAAAGAGTCGTACAAAAACCTCCATCAGTCAGACTGCACAGATACACCTGACAGATACTGCAGCTACACACACACGCGCGCGCACGCACGCACGCACAGACAGACATGCTTACAAACACCATAGATGTATTCACTTTTATATTCCATCACCTAACCAGGCTTCAGTCAGGTTTTGGATGTTTTGTGGTTTTATACAGATTTTAAAAGAGAGGATGGGGTTCCTGTTTGTGTGAAGAATAAAGTTTTTTCTAAAGTCTGTTTATAGAAAGTTCCCTTTAAATCTTTAACCTCATAAAATCTAAAGTCTTCATTGAGCAGAAGTGAAAGTGTTCAGGTTCACATCATTTAAACAAACAGTAAATGTGAGATGTGAAAATCAGATTTGCATTGGTAGTGTTGAGTGATTCTGATCCTCTCAGCTGTGTCTCCTGTTAACATCTTCAAACCACATCAACTTTACTTTAGTTTCATCTGCAAATGCAATTTTTCTAAAGTTTTTAAACAACCCAAACTAAACAAATATTTTTAAAGGTTAACACTTCAGCAAAGAGGTTTTGATGAATGACACTGATAAATGAAGCACTTCAACACTAAAATGTTAGGACATTATCTTTAGGAAAGAGCTCAGATTAAACATCACAGATCTTATGAAGCGCTTCATCATGACTGATTCTCATTTCTTCTCTCTTCTGTCTGAACACAGACCAACCAAATAAATAAATAAAAACCTTTTCTACATGAACACTTAAAATGAATTGCATTAAATAGTTTGCCACCGTTTGCCACTGAACCTGCATTAACGACGACAGTGGGGCTTCCGGCCTTAGTCAAACGGTTTGGTATGTATGGTCGGGTTGCGATTTTGGTGCTTTCGTGTGTCTTGTGAATAGTATGCCATACAGACCCGTTTGCCACTGAACCTGCATTAACGACGACAGTGGGGCCTCCAGCCTTAGTCAAACGGGTTGGTATGTATGGTCGGGTTGCGATTTTGGCGCTATCGTAAGTCTTATGAATGGTATGCCATACAGACCCGTTTGCCACTGAACCTGCATTAACGACGACAGTGGGGCCTCCAGCCTTAGTCAAACGGGTTGGTATGTATGGTCGGGTTGCGTTTTTCGCGCTTTCGTGTGTCTTGTGAATAGTATGCCATACAGACCCGTTTGCCACTGAACCTGCATTAACGACGACAGTGGGGCCTCCAGCCTTAGTCAAACGGGTTGGTATGTATGGTCGGGTTGCGTTTTTCGCGCTTTCGTGTGTCTTGTGAATAGTATGCCATACAGACCCGTTTGCCACTGAACCTGCATTAACGACGACAGTGGGGCCTCCAGCCTTAGTCAAACGGGTTGGTATGTATGGTCGGGTTGCGTTTTTCGCGCTTTCGTGTGTCTTGTGAATAGTATGCCATACAGACCCGTTTGCCACTGAACCTGCATTAACGACGACAGTGGGGCCTCAAGCCTTAGTCAAACGGGTTGGTATGTATGGTCGGGTTGCGATTTTGGCGCTATCGTAAGTCTTATGAATAGTATGCCATACAGACCCGTTTGCCACTGAACCTGCATTAACGACGACAGTGGGGCCTCCAGCCTTAGTCAAACGGGTTGGTATGTATGGTCGGGTTGCGATTTTGGCGCTATCGTAAGTCTTATGAATAGTATGCCATACAGACCCGTTTGCCACTGAACCTGCATTAACGACGACAGTGGGGCTTCCGGCCTTAGTCAAACGGGTTAGCACGTATGGTCGGGTTGCGATGTTTTTGGCGTTTTCTCCTGGTCCTGTAAATGGTATACAATATAGACCCGTTTGCCACTGAACCTGCATTAACGACGACAGTGGGGCTTTAGGCCTTAGTCAAACGGGTCGTCAGGTTTCATTTTATCTTAAAGATCGGAAGGTGACCCTTATTTACCATATAAATCCCTCGCATTGGGCCCCCAATTTGCTAAATCCTCAACTGTGGATAACATAATTATGCCGCAATATTTAGTCTGTCTGGAACTAAGCTGAGTTAAACCACATCACTGTGTGACACTTCAATACATATGAACGGCCGCTACGCTAATACGATTTTGTTTTTCTCTCCCTGTCTCGTCCTCGACCCGAGGACGAGACAAACAGACCCAGTCCCGGTAGATGTGAAAGTCGGCACACCTCTGATCTACTGGCTGTCCTTCAACGTTATGCCCAGCTGATACCTGACCAACGATCACCGGCAGAACCGCTTAATCTCCGCTAAATCTCCATTTCCGTTCTCCCAAGGGTTTTTCCCTCCTAGGACTTATTTTTCCTCGGATAAAAGCCCGGGGTTTTTTTTTTTTTTTTTTTCCTAGGGGGTTTTTCACCCCGGGGAGGCAGCCTTTTTGGGCTTTACCTAGATTCCTCTTCTATACGTTGCTTTAGTAATACGTGCAATTATAATATTGAGTCATAGCCGCAGCAAATTTAACTGCTCATGCTATCATGTATTTTGTTGTGCTATCTGTCGTTTTCTGTGCTTTTCACTGCTTCTATTTATGTAAAGCTGCTTTGAAACAATTGACTTTTGTGAAAAGCGCTATATAAATAAAATTGAATTGAATTGAATTGAAGAACGAATCAAACATCATGATAAGAACATACAGGCATTTTATGCTAAAGACTTTTACAGAAGATTTTTGCCTTTCTGATAGATGCTATTAGCACAGAATTGAAGACTGAATATCCTGTAGAGTCTCAGAGTCTCACCTGATCATCACCCTAACATCTGACCTGAGATCAGTGGACTGATGCTTCTGATCAGAAACTGCTGTCACATTTTTATAGTTCTCACATGAGTCTCATCTAATGAATCTTATCATTACTGTAAACTCTTATTATCTGTCCTTATCTGTCCTGTTATAGTCATCAGTGATGAGTTTATCTGCTGTTTACTGACCTCTAGTGACAAACTTTATACACTAATGTTATCATTGATGACCTCTAGTGGATGGGTTTATATGGGGGACAGAGGTTTACAGGGGGTTTTGATAGCAAAAAAGTGCTGAAACTAAAGAGGATCTCGGGTTGGATTTGAGCTCTCAGCCAATCAGCATGCATGGGAGCTGACATCATAAATAAGTGAACTTCCAGAGCACCATAACACCGCATCTAATCTCACACTAAAAATGACTAAACAAATATTTAAAGGCCTCTCTATACAGACGTATCTTTACTTTGCTGAAAAACAGCTGACATTTCCCACAAAATCCAACCCATCAGTTAAACTTTAAATTTGTTTTTATAAGTTTATTATTGTAAATTGCTATATGTTAAGGAGGAAGGTTTGAAAACCAGTGGTTTATGTGCTTACTCAATTAATGATTTTCATTTATTTTAACCCAACACAAAAAAGTTACAGATCACAGCTTTAAGGACTACAAACATTGAGTTTCTCTGCAGAGATGGAGTCATGTGTTTAAAAACTAATGCAAAATAATGAACATTTATGAATTAATAAATGACTACTTTTAACCTATACTCCAACCAAAGCAATTTTAATTATTTTTAACAAAACACATGCAATGGATTATGTAATTTGTTACATACTGCCCTCAAAAATGACCAAATAAAGGCATCTTAGACAAGATTTTAAACATTTCCAGACAGAAACACCCAGACAGCAGAGAACTGACCTGAGTAGAGACCAAAGTAGAGATTCAAAGCTTCAAAATGTTGCAAACAGCTCCATCTGTTGGTTAATAAAACACACTGTTGTTGTTGTTAAGTTGGCTTTAAAACCAAGAATGCTGTATGTTAGGTCAGGAGGACCCCTGTACCATTATTTAACCTATGAATGGCATCAGTTTGTACAGCAGTATTTGACCAAAACCTACACACTTGAGAATGTTGTGACTATATTGATATGTGTTTGAATCATAGACTGTAAAAATATGGATGTAGTGTCTGTGATTTCACCTGTAGGTTTGTGAAGAGATTTTTTTAAGCCAATAGTTCAGGGGTGGGGAACCCTGGTCCTGTAGGGCCACTGTCCTGCAGAGTTTAGTTCCAACCCTAATTAAACGCACCTGAAAAATCAAAGTAAAGTCTTCTGGATTAGTTGAAAATTAAATTCAGGTGTCTTTGAATAGGGTTGGAACTAAACTGTGCAGGACAGTGGCCCTCCAGGACCCAGGGTTCCCCACTCCTGCAATAGTTGGTGGAGACCGTGACAATTGGTAAAAAGGCGGGACATGGGTGAAGCTGTGACTGATTGCTGAAACCACACCCACCAAGCTTGACTGTAGTCACAGTAGTGGCAGTTCACCTGTCACTCAAGTGGCCACGCCCCTAAATGCCCTGCTAAAAAACAATAGACACCATCACAGAAATTCAATTGCGTTTATTGGTTTTATTGGGAATTTTATTGGTTCTAATGGAATATGGCCCAAAACACACTAAAGTGTATTGTGTTTTTTTGTCTCTAATGGTATGTATTGGTTCTATTGGTTCTATGTATTGGTTCTAATGGAATATGGCCCAAAACACACTACAGTGTAGTGGTTTTAATGGTGAAAGCTAATGGTTCCTATTGGTATTTTAATGAAAACCATTAGAATTTTCTGTAATGGTTTTATTGGTTTTTTTCAGCAGGGTGATGCAGAACTTTAAGGCTTAATATAATTTAAATGGATGAGTTACAAAAATATTCACCCCTTCAAGCTATATAGACCAATAACCAGGCTGTAAACATATTTATTTCTGCTGTAAAGTTGGGCATTTTATCATGGGGGTCTATGGGATCAGCTTCATTTTGCAGCCAGTCTCTATAGTGGCCAGTCGATGAATTGCAATTACAGTCACTTCCATGTTGGCTTCACAATAAAGACTGAAATTTTGCTCCTCATAATATGAGTTTTTTTTTTTTTAATTTCTTTCTTTTTATTTGTATGAAAAATAAAAAAAGGAGTGAAAGTGTTGAAATTGTGTGATTTGTGTGGTGTTTGTTTTTGATCATCCTGACTTGCATAAACTTTATTATGCCAAGAACCCCCAGATGAACCGTCTGTGAGGGGCCCCCTGCCTTACACTGTCAGAAAAAAAGGTACAAAACTGTACCTTTTTTGTCGCTGGGGTGGTACCCCAAGGTACTGTTTTGTACCTTTACAGCTATATAAACATAATACAATGTTGTACCTTTTGAGGTACATTACTGTTCCTTAAGGATCTATTATGTACCTTTAAAGGTACAGTTAACTGTTTTGTACCCCTAAAATTGAACTGGTACAAAATTGTTCCTTAAGGTACACAAAAGGTCCTTAGAGTATAATATTGTACCCCATAAGGTACAAAATTTCAATGTGTTTTATACCCATAAAGGTACAAAAAGGTATCTTTTAGGTTACCACCCCAGCGACAGAAAAAGGAACAACTTTGTACCTTTTTTTCTGACAGTGTATATAGATATCAGTTTGTTTTATGTATAGTGAACAATTCAATTTAAATGTATTTGTACTGCAGCCACTTGTACAATAAATCTTGTTTCACAAGAGTTTTACAAGGAATCCTGCCTTACAAACCCCACTGAGTGAAATAAAGGGGACAGTATATAAGAAAAACACACAAGAAAGACACAAAGCAAATATAAATGATTGTGAAATGTATGTAGCAAGAAATAAAAGATAAACACTCAATAAATAAGTTTTCTCTGAACTTCTTGGAGGCCCCCTGTGAGTCCCCGGACCCCAGTTTAAAACCCCTGCTTTAGATGATAATAATAATAATAAACACATACCCTCTTTCTGTATCACTTTGGGCTAAACCTGACTGTTTTTCAGAAAATTCAGTTCAACTTCAGTGACTTCATAGACAGTATAAGATAATAACAGCATCTATACTATTATATAGGATCATTAAAACATCCCCTTTATTTGTCGGCATGATGTAATTTGTTATTTTTCTCCAGCACCTTTAAAATCATTTACTTCTGTTTATCCAAATGATGCAAAACCACTCAAGTTGTAATGCTCAGAAAGATTTATTGGTTAATTCATTTGACTCCTGATCTGTTTTAAGACATCTGAGTGTTGAATGAAAAATCATCCTGTATCACTACCACAATGCCATATTTGACAAATTGAGCTGTGACCCAATTAATTACATTTGGCACTTTTACAGTGGTGTGTGAATATAATCCCTTGATCTCATCCGTAGTGAGAACCTCATCCCACAGGTTCACATCTGTAATTTCACCTTCAAAGCTCTGCTCTGCATCAAAATCACCCAGAAATGATTCAGGATACTGACCGAGCAACACCGTGCCACCGGAACGGATGGTGTGACCTTTTCTGTATATCTGGTAAACACTGCGTTGTCCATTCATCCAAGCGGCAGTGAGACCGGTCGATGAGCTCCAGGTGAAGCACAGATGCGTCCCGAATGTAAGAGGCGGCAAGTTAAAACGCACTCCCTCACTAGAACTACTAAGATACAAACTTATGGTTCCGTCTGTTTCGATCCAAACATTAAGCTCATCAACATCATACGTACGGTAAGCAAAGAGAATAACCTCTCTCTTTCCTTGCAGCTCTGTGGCGACACGCATGCATAAAGTGAAAGCTGTGAGGCTCAAGGGTTTTTCTGGAGTGATTGTAACATAGCTGTTAGCGGTCTTCTCTGGAAACACAAGTATTTTATTGGCAAGACCACCTGGTAAAGAAAAAAAAGATAATTAATAAACATCACTGTACAGTTTACATCAAACAGAGGTTTATAACGGGTGAGTTAGGACCCCAAAATTGTTACATTCTGAAAGGCATTCTGTCCGGGTCAATGAAATCCAGATTAAAGTCTCATAAACAAATGATGATACTTGCAGCATCAAAGTTTGATTTCACATTTCAATCTTTGACATAATCGAACTCAGTCAATATTAAAGATATCAAGGTTATATTTTCACAGAAGGTTCTTTGCATTATGGTGGATGATTTTATGTAAACACAAAAAACAACTTTAGCTGATTTTTCACAGACTCAGTCAAATGTTGCTGGGTTTGGTATTTTTTTTTACTTTATCAAATTTAAAGGATTACTCCACTTCAGTGGCGTGCACAGGGGAGGGGCCGCAGGGGCTCAAGCCCCTGCCCCTATTGTCTCAAAATGTAATGTGCCCCTCTCCACTAATAGTGAATAATAATGATTATTATTATAAATATTATTATGAATAACAATACGCGTCTATATACAACTGCCACTAACATTAATAATAAAAAAATAATATAATGTTTTATCCTTTGGCGGAGGTGGGGCGATAGGCGGAGTTTCCTTTGCAGCACGCACTACGTAGCGGTAGCCGCGAGTCTTCAAAAATAGCTACACGAGCGTCACGAGCAGCAGGGCAGCAGGTAAGCTAATAGGGAAAAATGACATTTATCCTACATGCTGCTACTGTAAGGTTTGTGACAGCATGTGAGTTATGCTTAACTAATTCGTAAAACTAGATTTCAGCTGCTTTCTGAAAATGTTCTCATACTTTCTGTAATGTTTTCATCGAAGGCCAATGTTACGTTACATCCTCGTGTTATTAGTTTGGAGAAATTCATCTAGTGCAATGAAATCTAAGACCATGTCCATCTCTAAATTGTAAGGATGGAACTTATCATTGATTTCATGGTAATGCTTTACATGAATGCTGTATAAGTGCAGTTATTAGGTTCATGTTAACATGTAGTTAAAAGCTCTTACTGATCAAATATCATCGCGAGCGCAGCCTGATTCTTGCTGTTTACCTATTTAATGTAAAATATTGTACTTAACACAACAAACAATACATCATTAGAAAGGTCTAAGGCTCAAGCGTTTGTATTTGACCTTTATATTATTTAAAAAAAATTAGAGACAGTAATGTCTTAATTTGTGTCACAAGTTATGAAAATGAAAATCGGACTCCATACCTGTAAAATGAAATATGACCCGCGGTCGTCATGAAAGCACTTCACAAAACAAAATTTCTTGGGGCTTCTGGTTCAAAGGCATGCATGTTTGGAAACATTAATTGATTTTATATGTTTACTTTTAATTTCTAAAGAAAAGAGTAATACTTATTCCATTTTTATTCCAAACGCGGTGATATGAGCCACTGTTGAACTGACCTTTACACGAGTCTGTTCATTCATACAGTACGTGACGCCCTCGTGCACCATCGCGCAGAGACACTTTAGAATTGACACACGAAGAACCCTGCGGTCCGATTCAGAATTTACACTTTTAAGCATAGATATGTATAAAGGCTAGATGTCTCGTCCGCGCTGCTGGCCAATTGAGTGAAACGTCCGCATTTTGGCGGCCATCTTACCACAGGGAGCTCGCTCACTTATAGCATTGAGTTTTAATGATGCAGGTACATTTAAATGACCATAACTTGCTTAATTTTTTACCAATTTTCAAACGGTTTGGTTTGTTATAAACGTCAAAGATGTACCTATGACACCGCATACCTATACTAAAAATAAATAAAAAATTCATGAAACATTTTAAAGCATCCAGAATTATAGCCACGTTAATAACGTTTGTAAAAAACCAAACCGTTTGAGCAAGTTATGGTCATTTAAAAGTACCTGCACCATTAAACTCAATGCTACGAGTGAGCGAGCGCCCTGTGGTAAGATGGCCGCCAGGTGATGCCGTTAGGGACTCGGCGGTAAGATATCTAGCATTTATACATATCTATGCTTTTAAGGGCATTTATCTACCCTGCTGCCAATAACATGCAAATAAAGATGTTCTGATGGATAAAACAAGAAGACAATAAACTTAATTAGGATTATATATGGTATATCTGTGTTGTTCCGGTCATGTTGGGTATTTTCATAATGCAGTATAGTTATTTATTATAATGCAACACTTTAGCACTGTGCAGAATACCAAAAAGAAAGAGTGTATTATCTGTTTCATTTTGCGATCTGAAACCACATCAGGTCAAAACACTTGATCTGCTATAAAGTTAGTTTGGAGCAAAAATATTAATCCCACTATTTGTCGTGTTTTGATGGTGTGCTAAACTAATGTGAGACAGACAAAGTTTGTTATATGGTTGTATTTCATTCTTGTCTATTTTATTTTATAAGGCATTTACCTATTTCTTTCATGTATTATGAGGGACTTTTATTTTGGTGGGGGAATGCGCGCGGGGAAGAGAAAAGGAGAGAGAGAGGGGAGCACTTTTTCCTGTGTGCCCCATGTTCTTGTTGAGGCTCTCTGTGCTAGCTTGAATAAAAGTTAATAGTTGAGAATACCTTCATCCATCATCTTATTGGAAAGCATAAACATCTATACTCCACGCCTTACATATTTATTGGTGGCAGCGGTGGGATATCGCAGCAAAACTGGGACATTTGCAGACTTCGGAGTTGCTGTTGGACTGGTATTATTGGCTGCTGTGTTATCATATATGCTGGAACATTCGTACTTAAGGCTATTTTGCGTTTGAAACGTTTTTTCCTTTGCATATACTCTTTCCAGTTTCGTGGACGGTATTCAGAGAAACTATATTGATAACTTTTGGGTTAGTTTCACTTTGTTTTCACTCTCATGTGAGTTTTCTTATTAAAGTGCAGTCGTTAGTTTATTCAGTTTTATTTAGTGAGAAATCCGCGCTGACTTCGCCTCGTGGGAATTGGCTCATTGCCAACATCTCTCAGCTCCCGCCCAACCTGGAAAATGTGCGATTGGTTCCCACTAGTGGCGGACTTCGATAACTGAAATTATTGCTAATCTGCTTATTTCAAACAGAAGAAAGGAATAGCACACATTGTGGAAAACAAAGAGACAATTTTAAAGAGCCAATTTATTAAATATAATTTTTTTTTCCTGCTTCACAAATGCTTTACATGTCACCATCGTAGCCATTACATTGAAATATTCATTAGTACTTTATTTTCCTCAAAAATAAGAGATTTTTCTGGACTGAACTATTGTGATGCTGCAATAACTGCTTGACATTGATATCAGTTTGTTCAAACATGGCAGAAGACAATGTGTCAACACCTCATGTGCAATTTAGAGCTGTTTTACCCCCTGATTTCACTGGAGATGGCAGCGAAAACTTTTCTCAATGGGCCCGCCGTTTTCAAGTATGCTGTGAGACCTCAGGTATGGACAAACCTCAGCTTGCCAAAGTGCTTCCATCTAGATTGGCAGGTGCTGCATTTAGTTACTGGGACAGTTTGTCAGATGACATTAAATCTAATTATTACACCACATGTCTCAAAATGTCTGCAGTGTTTGATCAAAAACAACAACTGAGAACTTTCCAAACATATTTGAATGCTAGACCACGTCTCACTACAGAGCCATTGGAAGTTTATGCTGCTGAATTGACCCGCCTTGTTCGCCAGGCTTATCCAGATTATGGAGAGTCTGCCATTAAGGGTGAAATTTTGCGACGTTTTACGGCTGGACTTGACTCTGCATTGCAAGCTAAGTTGTACGAGTTTGGTGTTACCACTCTTGATGACGCAATTAAAGTGGCTGGTCGCTGTGAGAGGGCACGTGCTACTGAGCCCTGCCCATCTTTTACATCTCCAATTTCTCAACCTACTCCTGTGCACAGCCTCACTACTGAGCCCACTAATACCCTGGCAGCCCAGCTCAATGAACTTCATCTGAAAGTAGACAAACTGCAGTCCATTGTAGCTACATTAGCACCATCAAAGTCTCATCATGGCTATGCTGCCCCATCTCCTGAACGACATTTCCCTTATCGTGGGAGATCGCCTTCTATGGACAGCACCAGAGATGACCGCTACACTGCAGCCCCCCGCTATCCACGTTTCAATACAGCGGATGCACCTTACTCCAGAGGACGATCTCCTGCACGTTCTAGGGATGACCATCGTAGATCACACTGGAGCCCCAGCCCAAGCCATCAGCAGCGGGAAAAGCCTAGGAGACCTTTACATCATGAGGGAGCAGATTGTCACTTTAGCCCTGAACGGAGATACACTGCATATGCCGACTCTATGTCTGCTCCGCCTGTCTACAGATATCATTCCAGGGATGACATCAGCCCATTTGAGGACAGAGACCGGCAGAGGGGTGAACGGTATTACACTCGTCATTCCCCAAGTCCACAACGACCCCATTCACGCCATGTACACTTCGCCGAGCATCAGCGCTCGGGAAACGGGTGGTAGCTGGAGATGAGGGCCAGTCTTCAGCTCAACTGACACCGGCCCATGGTGACCCCACAGTCTCTTCAGTGGACACTGCAACCTGGACACCGTACATAAAGGGACTCGTTGAAGATCAAGCAGTCACTGTTTTTCTGGACACTGGTGCCGCTTTGTCCCTGATTAGTGAGACGTTACGTAACCACATCCCTGCGCTGAAACATCGCCCCTTGCTGAAAAGTTATCAGGTTGCACACACACTTACAGGTCAACAATTGGACATTTTGGGTTCATTACCTGTTACCTTGCGCTTGGGTTCACACACATTCAGCTTGGACATGTATGTTGTAAGAGACTCTAGACAGGAAGTTCTTCTTGGGTGGGACTTTTTCAAAACTCATGGTGCATTAATTGACACTGTGTCTGGGTTCTTTATGATTAAGAATGACAAAATTCCTCTTCTTAGTTCCTCTCAAACATTGCCTTTTTGCTGTAATGTGTCCCTGCTCTCACAGGTGTCAGTCCCCCATTTTGACAGAGATTGTTGTTCCTGCCTCAGTGACATGTGCCACAGAAATGGGAAGTCAGCTTCATGGTTTTCAAGGTATTTTGGAACCAAATGTTGCATTTGACAAATATCTAGCCGTCGCTCGCAGTTTCTCTAATGTTGTCAATGGCCTTACTGTAGTTCATTTACTTAACCCTACTCATCAAGACATTGATCTGCCCAAAGAAGCCCATTTGGGTCAGTTGTACTCTGTGCGTAACATGCCCTCTGATTTGTATGTGCCTGTAACTAGCTCTGTAGCTCAGGTTACTGTTTCCAACCCGTCATGCCAATTACCTGATGTGCATGTTGATACAGAGATTCTTACATCTGATGAGATGAAAGTAGTTCACTCTCTATTACAACAGAACTGTGATGTTTTTAGCGCTAATCCTGTTGATCTTGGTAGGACCAATTTGATCAAACACAACATACACACGTCCTCTGAATCCCCACTGCGTCAGAAAGCATATCGCACATCACCTGTTTTGCATGAGGAAATTCACAAACAAGTGCAGAAACTTCTTGACGCTGACTTAATTGAGCCTAGCCATAGCCCATGGGCCTCACCAGTTATACTGGTTCGTAAGAAGGATGGGTCTTACAGATTTTGCATCGATTACAGACGCCTAAATTCAATTACTGTTAAAGATGCACACCCACTGCCACGTGTAGATGACAGTTTGGATGCTCTTGCAGGAGCTACCTTGTTTAGCACGTTAGATTTGTCCAGTGGCTACTGGCAAATCCCAATGGAGGATGCTAGTATGGAGAAAACAGCCTTCACCACTGGCGATTCCTTGTATCATTTTAAGGTTTTGCCAATGGGCCTCACTAATGCACCTCCAACATTTCAGCGCTTGATGGAGCTTGTCCTCCGTGGCCTCCATTGGTCTAAGACTTTGGTGTATCTTGACGACATAATTGTCTTTAGTAAATCATTTCACAATCACATTACTGATCTTACTGAGGTGTTAAGCAGATTGCGTCAGGCAGGTCTCAAACTCCATCCTCAAAAGTGCCAGCTTTTCAAACAGTCCGTGCTCTTTTTAGGACACATTGTCTCAAAAGACGGCATTAAACCTGACCCAAAAGTAACCGACAAAGTGTTGAATTGGCCTTGTCCGACTACACCCACAGAGATGCGTGCTTTTATGGGCCTCTGCTCTTACTATCGGCGCTTCATCAAAGGTTTCGCAGACAGAGCAGCTCCCTTACATGCCCTGACACAAAAACATGCAAAATTCATATGGACAGAAGGATGTGAGGAGGCTTTTCAATACTTTCGCCGTATTTTATCGTCCTCTCCCATTCTTACGTACCCAGATTTCAGTGAGCCTTTCATTCTCTATACTGATGCCTCTCACCAAGCAATTGTCTCTGATCTTGCACAGAAACAGCAGAGAGTTGAAAAGGTAGTAGCCTATGCCAGTCATGTGTTGACCAAAACTGAGCGTAACTGGGCCACCTTTGACCGTGAGTGGTGGGCTATTGTTTGGTCTGTCAGACATTTTTCACATTATTTGCAAGGGTGTCCTTTTGTCATTGTCACCGACCATCGCCCCTTGTTAGGTTTGAGGAAAATGCCTATCGAACGAGATCCCACAGGGCGTAGGGCTCGCTGGGCGCTAGAGCTTGATGTGTATGATTGGGTCATAAAGCATAGAGATGGTGTGAAGCACACAAATGCAGACTCTCTGTCTAGGCGTCCAAGTCACAGTGACTCTATTTCCCAACCTACTTATGACAATACCGATTCAAATGAATCAAAACAGTCTGAAAGCACTGCTCCAGTTACTGTTAATGCTGTCTTAGATCTTTCTGAGGCTCTATCACTTGACGTCACTCAATGTCAGACAGATGACGGCACACTGAGGACAGTGCGTGATTGGTTGGAGGAAGGAAAGCGACCTCCAGCTTGGGTTGTAAAGAAAAGTTCAGCAGATCTCAGGGTATATTGGCGACAGTTTGATAGACCGCAGTTACAGGATGGCAAAATCTACCGTCTATCTTGTAACAGACCAAAAGAGTGTCGTACCCTTCATATTGTCATTCCTAGTCAAGTTGTTCCTCAGGTGTTACAGTTTTTGCATGGTCATTCCACAGTACGACACCTAGGTCATAAAAAGACACTTTGGAGGGCAAAAGAGCATTTCTATTGGCCATTCATGGCTAGAGACATAGAGAAATATTGTCAACAATGTGTTGCATGCCAGTCTAGGTCTATGCCAGTCCCACATAGAGTAGCTCCACTGCAGACTATTCATGCTAATGGTCCTTTTGAAAAGGTGGCAGCAGACATTACTGAGCTTCCTGTGTCACCGACCGGACATAGATACGTTCTAGTCCTTCAAGACTA
Source organism: Paramisgurnus dabryanus (assembly GCF_030506205.2). Lineage (NCBI taxonomy): Eukaryota > Metazoa > Chordata > Actinopteri > Cypriniformes > Cobitidae > Paramisgurnus > Paramisgurnus dabryanus. The sequence goes on along the minus strand of NC_133358.1, from coordinate 30,872,368 downwards.
CTTCACCAAATATGTGAATTTATACCCTATGAAGGACCAAAGGGCTATAACCGTTGCACATTGTATTTTTGAGCAGTACATTACAGAGCATGGTGTCCCTGAATATCTCCATACTGATCAAGGGCGTCAGTTTGAGGCAGATTTGATTAAGGAGTTGTGTTCAAAATTGGGTGTGAACAAAACCAGAACCTCTCCTTATCATCCTGAAGGAGATGGCTTAATTGAAAGATTTAATCGCACCCTGAAGGATCAGTTAAGCAAATGCCTGTATCAGCAAGCTGAACCATGGGATACAATGTTAAGGTCAATACAGTTTTCTTACAATACTAGTATTCACAGTAGTACTGGATACACACCTTTCTTTCTTGTTCACGGTCGTGAAGCCAGGTTGCCCATTCATTTACTGTTCTCTAGTCCTGTAGAACCCTCTAGTGCATCCCCTGGTTCCCCAGCAGAGTATGCCAGGTCTGTCTGTAGAAAGCTACAGTTTGCTTACAGGTCCCGTCAAGAGAATCATGAACATGCTCATGCTCAGCAGAAAGCCCAATATGACAAAAAGGTCAAATACAGCTCATACAATGTAGGCGATTTAGTGTGGTTGAGTGATGCTGCCCATTCGCGATGTAAACTCGCCCCGCGCTGGAAAGGACCTTATGTTGTGACACAAATTGTTCAACCTACTGAGGGTCATGCTGTACTTTATGCCATTCAGTCAAAAGCCGCTCCTGAAAAGACACCGCTGGTTGTACATTATAACCGTCTCAAACCGTATCTGTCTCCTGCATCTCAGTTGAGTCAACCAGTGTCAGATGTACTGTTTCCTAGTGAACCACCACTTGCAAAGGATGTTCTCCCTAGTACTAATTTATCTGGAACAGCTGAGAAAGAGAACTTGCCTTCTATTGTCTTTTCTGGTGAAGTACCTTATCCGACCTCAGACAGGCCTTTGCCTTCAGAACAGCCCCAGTCAAACTTAACTCCGCAAACGGGGCACTTCGATGTTGAGCCCCTTAATGACATAGACATTGTATCACAGCAGCTGGGTCATTCTGTTGTTATGAATTCTAGACTGTTAGGTCGCAGGCCTGTCAAGCCGCCTGCTAGGTTCAAAGACTTTGTTGTGAAGTAAAAAAAAATAAAATAAAAATTCTGTCATAACGTGTCTGTTTCAACCTTTGGTTTGTTAACTGTTGTAAAAAAAAATATATAAAAAAAATATGCCTTATTGTTATTGAACGGAATAATTATTGTTTTATCATTTGATACTTGTTTTGTGCCTACAAATGGATTGGGAGGGATCATCTTTACAGTCTAATGTATGTTTTTTTTTCTTTCCTCTATTGCACTGAATTGTTAATTGAATTAACATTTGAACTCCCATTTGTAAGTTGAAACGTGGACGTTTCTTTTCCCCCAGGGTAACTGATGTGAGACAGACAAAGTTTGTTATATGGTTGTATTTCATTCTTGTCTATTTTATTTTATAAGGCATTTACCTATTTCTTTCATGTATTATGAGGGACTTTTATTTTGGTGGGGGAATGCGCGCGGGGAAGAGAAAAGGAGAGAGAGAGGGGAGCACTTTTTCCTGTGTGCCCCGTGTTCTTGTTGAGGCTCTCTGTGCTAGCTTGAATAAAAGTTAATATGAAATAATATGATTTACTAAATAATAAATATAAAATGTGTTACCATTACCAGACCCTGATGACATAGACAGCAAACAGAGGAGGAAAACTGCTAACATCAACATCTTGCTGCAGATAAAAAAAGCATGAAAATAATTAAAACATCATAAATGTAATATTGTAAATTGACACTTAGTAGTTGATAAACCACTGAATTAAAAAGAAATTAAAGCCCCTATCAGGCTTGACTTAAAATAAAAAAATGCAATTTTATAATTGTATATATAACAGGACCCCTGCACATCATCTTTATGTACACCGATAGTTTCTAGGCCTATAAAAGGAAAGACTTAACTAAAGCATGCCTAATAAACTGTTTATATATCTTTAAAAGAAGAAGTTCAAGTGCAGAATACTCACCACATACAGGTTGATATTAATATAAGAGAAGTTGAGTCAGATCAGGTGAACGGTTTATCTGATCACAACTGAGTGAGTCTTGAGAATTTAAATGCATCAGGGGTTGAGCCCAAACTCAGATAGGAGGACCCACGGATGCCCAAATTTAATGTTTTTTTAACATGCATGGGCAGTTCATTAAACACACAGGGGTGGTTTCCCAGACAGGGATTAGCTTAAGCCAGGACTAGGCCTTAGTTTAATTAGGAAATATAACTAGTTTTAAAGAACATGTCTTACTAAAAACATTACTGTGCATTATGAGGCAAAACAAAGAGCACTGATGTATTTTAAGTAGGGCCGGGACTCGATTAAAAAAAATAATCTACTTCATTAGAGGCTTTGTAATTAATTAATCAAAATTAATCACATTTTAATCACATAAATATTTGACCTGAGAACATTGAGAAGTTATTTCTTCAAATGGATTTTTAGTATACCATGAATAATGACTGAATACATAAGCTTAAGCAACAAAATATTGTTTATTTTTGTTCAACCAAGTCGCTGTACTCGGAGTCGGGCTAACGTCCACGCTAGCTGCTATATGTTTTGCATTGAGATGATACTTGAGGCTCGATGTGCTGCGGTGATATGCAAATTCCTTGTTGCATAGCTTACACACAACCATGCTCTTATCGACGCTTCCATCTGTTCGTTTTTTATAAAAAAATTCCCATCCAAACCAAAGCGATCTCATCAGCTTCTTCGTTCATGTTCACTGTGGTTTGTTGAAGTCATGATGAACGCTAGTTGGTGCTCCAGTATATTCGGTCCGCCGAAACTCATCCAATGAGAAATGTTCCGCTGTGCAAAAATAAGTGCGATTAAAATGCGTAAAAAATGTTTAACGCGTTATTTTTTGTGTAATTAATCTTAATTAACGCCTTAAAGTCCCGGCCCTAATTTTAAGATGTAAAAAAGTGTCTTTTGCTAGTTTCAACCCAGCACAGTTATCATTTTCATGTTTAGCACCACGTTGTTTAAATAGCAAATACATTTGCGGCCATTTTTGTGCCCATGGGCGTTCTGGTCTGAAAACGAGGTGTGTTTAGGTGCATGACGTGTTGCTATTTTGAAGCAACTACAATAGACTACGTCATTGACCAACTCAAACCTGGTCTAAAGTCAATGATGTAATTTTTTTTTGTCATTTAAAGAGCTTGTTATGTGCCTAAACGGGACAACAACGCGCGTTTGCTTATTGCATATGGATGCGCAACAGCACACAAACGTTTTAAATATGAAGAATGAAAGGGATAAAATGTAAAAGATTATTATTGAGTCTCTCGGACATAAATGAGGACTGATTATGAGATGTTATAAGGCGTAAAGAACTGCTTCACCTGTATCCTGAAAGTCATTGAATGTGGTTGGTGGTCGTCTTAATCCGCTTTGTTTTTCAGTTTACAAATTCCGCCATCTAAATCAGGAATCAGTATGGCGCCACATCTGGCTTTTAAAGGGAATGAGAGATGAAACTCTCGTTGGTTTATTGCATGTTAAGCCCAAAACACACACATTACTCATTATGAGAATAGGAACAACCCTTTTAGACTGTGCACCAGGCGCATAGACCATTTTTCCCATCATTAAATTAGCAAAAGAGGATTTGGATACACCCTTTTTAGACTGTGTGCCGTGCGCTCTACACCATGCGCTGAGATTGTTAAAATAGGGCCCTTTATGTTATTATAGCTTTAGTTTTGTACCAGAATGAATTGCAAAAAATGACTGTCACCGAAACAACACCCAACAGATTTTGCAATAGTAGAATGTGCTTACAGTTAAGACAGAAGTAAGGTACAGTAAGTATTATCTTAATATCTAAATGACGTTGAATCACACTGCGTGTGACCAACACCATTGAAAAATATAAACTTTGCTTCTGTGTTACTCTTATGCCACATATTAGTTTATATCTCAAAACAATTTATTTTCCTTACAGTAGACCTTATTGTAACAATAGTGTTCCTCTACAGTACTTGTATTTTATTTGTTGACGTGACTCGCAGCAGACATTAGCCTCTTTCACACAGTAATACTGGTAAATTACCATGAATTTACCAGAATGAATTTACCAGTAAATACAAAAATGTGCTGTTCACACACGCAGTGACATTCCGTCTTTTTACCAGTAAGACATCATTCACACATCAGTATCAAAATACCGGTAAATTCGTTGAGAAAGCGGAAGTACCTGTGGCGCGCGGCAAGCTCAGTGTTGTATTTGTAAACAATCCACGTCGTTCATATCCACGGTCCGTATTTTGTTGTTTTCACGTCTGTGGTAAACTCTGACAGTCGCGAAGTTGCTCATGACCAAACAACATTGCACGAGGCGACGTCAAACCGATGGCGTTTTAAACAACAGTACTTTTTGCACATTAGGCTTCACATAGGACGTGCTAAGGACGTCGGCAATTCGACAAGTAGGTGGTAAGATGTTTTAAACAACTTTGGTGAAGAAATGTGGACGTAAACTTCAGGTGTGCTCGACTTTCAAGCACTGCATGTGTGGAAACGTCCGTAAACAATCTGGGCGTAAACGCGTTATCTGTTTTAAATCATTATGATTGGCCCGAAGCTGTCAGCGCGGTCTGACGTCGTCCGTTCTAAATGCCGGTAATCCTATATTTTTCGTTCACACATAGCGCTTACCGGTAAATTACTGGTAATCTTACAACCTGTCTTACTGGTAAATTGGGAGCACTGATTTACCGGAAAGGTTCTGTTCACACATGATCTGTTAACTGCAATTTACCAGTAAATTACCAGTAAAGACTGTATGTGTGAAAGGGACTATTGACTGTATGTCATACACTTTCAGCAGGTAGCCTAAGTATCCTATATGAAAATGCATAAATAAAATCATATAAGACAGTAAATAAATCCTCATATTACCAGTTTGTTGTAAAGTAATCTCCATCACGTATGCAATAAAAAATAGAAAAAGTACCTCATTGTTAAAAATGTATAAATACAAGTATGTACATGTGCTGTTAGAAATAAGTAAACTGTAAGGAAAAGAAAGAGTTTTAAGATAAAAGCTAATATTTGACATTGAAGCAACACAGAAGCAAAGTTTATAGGCGGTTTCCCGGACAGGGATTAGACTAAATCCTAAATTAAAATAAATTTAACAGCTGTCCAAACTAAAAACAACTTGCATATCTTAAAATACATCAGTGCCCTTTGTTATGGCTTTGTTAATTAAAAGGCACACAATTAATATTTTTAGTAAGGCATGTTTGTTATATTTCATAATTAAAATAGTCGTGTCTGAGAAATCACCCCTATATTTTACAATAATGTTGATCACACACCTTCTGAAGTATAAGTCTGATTCAGCGTGATCTATTATTTAGATATTAAGATAATACCTACTGTACCTTACTTCTGTCTTAACTGTTAGCACATCCTACTATTGCAAAATCTGTTATTTCTACAACACTTTTGCTATTAAATCTGTACAAAACATGTCGTGTAGTTGATAATTTTATTGTTCGTTCATTTTTTAAACTTGTATTTGCTATTTTACTCAGAAACGTTTCTAAGTGTTTTAATGATTGTTTATCTGTAAGAAAGGCTTTGACAGAGTTCAGTCTATTAAACATCATGGGGCGGTTTCCCGGACAGGGATTAGCTTAATCCAGGACTAGGCCTTAGTTTAATTAGGAAATATAACTAGTTTTAACAAACATGCTTTACTAAAAACATTACCTGTGTGCATTTTGAGGCAAAACAAAGGGCACTTATGTATTTTAAGATATGTAAGTGCAAGTTGTTTTCAGTTTGGACAGCTCTTAAAAATGTTTTAGTCTAGGACTAGTCTAATCCCTGTCCGGGAAACCGCCCCCATGTGTCTCTGCAAATTAGCAAGTGCATAAAAAGTGCACACCCAGGTCAGCAGAAGTCCAAAAGAGCATTAAAATGTCAATGGTTCTTTTTAAGAAATATGAAGGTTTACAAAAGATCAGATATGCAAGTTTACGAAAGAGGAAGTATGAAATGTTCTGCACAGATGGTTGACCTTTCAACCTTTAATGTTGTGGCCACCTAGAAGAGCTTTGGGACAGAAATTCACTGTGACCATTGCTCCCAAGATCTTGTAAAATCATAGACCTTTATCCCTTGACCATTAAATTATATATTAAAAGACAAGAATGTTGTCATTGAGTTTTTTTCCCAACAGTCGTACAGTATGTTATCTATTAAACTTCTTACTAATGTTAACACAGTTTAGGCACTGCTCACTGTCAATTACAACAAGTTAACTTTTTTTTTAATTATGCACAGTTGCCTTATAAAACAACATAAGCAACATAAAATATGAAATTATGTTGTACTAACAAACCCCAAGTTTATCACTAAGTTGGTTGGCCAGCTCTAATTTGTCATTTTTGTCAGAACCAAGTGAAACTTCTCATATTTTTGCCAAGGCTTTAAACCGGTTCATGGAACGAAAACCAGAAACTTTCAAAAAATAAGTTCCGGAACAGAATCGTTTATTTAAAATAATGGTAACTGGTTGACAAGATTTCTGTGCAATATGACTCGGTGAAGTTCACTTCTGGTCGTCGTTGACTCATCGGAGAAATGAAGCTTGCCACTAGCAAGTAGCCCAAATCTATAATGCTCAATCATAAGAGGTAAATATCTACCAAGTATCTCAAGATGTTTGTTTTTAAATACTAGTGTAACGCATTCGTACAGATCACGACCCACGGTTCGGCTTGCATGTGATTCGCGGAATAGTACGCAAATTTAAATTGGGTGAAAGTTGTTCATTTGCACGTGTTTCAAAGGCTTGCAAATGTTAACACTTAAGTGATTTTAAACAATTTAACCACCAAAAAGTGCTAAAGTGAGCAAAGATCAGAACTCTTGATGTATAAACGTGAGTGATAGTTGTGCTACTGTGTCTCATACTGTAGTTGAGTGATTCGTAACAGTAGTCCATTAAAATACATTTGGCGAATAAAGCACCGAAAAACAACATCATTTTCACTTTATGTGGAGCGATTGTTTATGCTACATCTTCTTCCTGAAGTGCCATTTGGAATTTGTCCTCCGTCTG